>NC_058038.1:4502662-4802662 GCF_019176455.1 Solea senegalensis | reverse complement strand
CTCCCTCCGTCTCTGTCCTCACATCTGTCTTCACTCTGTGTCCCTGTGTCGGCCCCTCAGGTTGTCCATGATCGAGCCCGGCCCGGTGCACACCGAGTTTGAGACCAAGATGATGGAGGACGTGGCCAAGATGGAGTATCCGGGAGTGGACGCGGACACGATTCGCTACTTTAAAGACGTCTACCTGCCGTCGTCCATAGATATTTTTGAAGCCATGGGCCAAACGCCTGAGGACATAGCCAAAGTGAGACAAGTGTTTTTGTATCGACCTTTGTCTGGGGATGGGGTTTCATACCAATATCAATATCACAATGTTGAGAATCAATTTTTAAAACACGACGCTCCAACAGTTATTCTGATCTTCCAGAGATGAAATTAGATAAGTTGAGATGTTGTGACTGCTTCCTCAAGACTAAACCTTCCCTCGTTCCACTCAAGAAAACCTTTACATGTCACAATAAAAGCATAAGAAAGGTAAGCTCAGTTAAGGGGAAACACTTCTTTATTCAGTTTGACACAGTTTGGAGTAAGCTTTCTAACTCTGTGTCTTCTCTGTCAAAACGGCATTGTTTTGGTTCCAAGTCCAGAGCTCTATACATGAATTAATGACTCGACTCCCGACTGCATTATCTGGGTGTGTTTGTTTATCTCACTGTTCCACAGGCTTGGAACTGTGAATGCAGACACTGAGTTTAGAGCAAAACAATAGCAGCTCTTTAGGCAAAACCAGGTTTATACAGGAGAAATCAGGCAGAGGTACATTACATTACATTACATTACATGTCATTTAGCAGACGCTTTTATCCAAAGCGACTTACAAAAGTGCATTTAAACATTTGGGTACATATAAGAGCTAGAAGTAAGTAAGAGCTTCAAGTAGAAGTAAGAGCTTCAAGGTACAAAACCAGCAAGTCAAAAACTAAAGAAAAGGAACGCTAGAACACTGACAGAAGACTAAGATGAACTGGCAACGAAGGAAAGGAACACAGAGACTTTATACGGTGAGGGGAGGAGACACGATTAGAAACAGGTGTGACGTGTTAGCGCAGGTGCAGGTAATCACAGAGGCGGGAAACACAGGAGGGCAGGAAGTGACGCCGAATACGGAGCAATGAAATCACTCATCAACTCCCTCGTTTCTCCCATTTGTTCCACAGTGCACTAAAAAGGTCATCGAGTCCAGCAGCCCTCGCTTCAGGAACCTGACCAACAGCCTCTACACGCCCATCGTGGCCTTAAAGTACGCGGACGAGACCGGCGGCCTGTCCGTCAACACCTTCTACAACCTGCTCTTTAACTTCGGCCCTCTCATGCACATAACCATGAGCATCCTCAAGTGCCTGACGTGCAGCTGCCTGCGGAGGCGCACCATCTCACCTAACTGAAGCCAGGAGCGTCCAGCCTTTTGCTCGTTCCCCCCAGTTCCCTTTGTTTGACCCCCAACTACGACCTCGGTGCCTTTCTTTCCTCTGAGGGTTTTTCTGGGGTGGTTTTGTTAGACTAGAACCAGTATCTTGGAGAGAGAGAGAGAGAGAGGAGGAGGAGGAGGAGGAGGAGGTGCCTTTGCCGCCATGATAAGCTTTGCCTGGATTACATGCACACTTGCACAGAGAGATTTTGTACGTAGGCTCGACCTCGTGTACTCTCCACAAACGACAACAACACAAAAACGACACGCGCCGTACATACATTCTATGAAGAGAAGGCCTCGCTTTATTTGCCGTACGTAGGCGGACTGGACAGATTTGAGTCCCGTGGAGAAAAACTGCAAAGCACAAAAAAAAAACAAAAAAACCCAGAAATAATAACAGAAACAAACCCAATAAAAAAAGCTATATTCTGTGTCTTCAGTAACGTTACACTCAGGCTCGTTTAGAGTATCTATAACATGAAAGACAGAGTCAGGAAGAATTTATCTGCTTTTATTGTTGTCGTGCCCTTAATTTCATGTTTGCCGTACATAGTGTTCTCATGGTCATAACTGCTGTTGAATCATATTTTTATAAACTGGATTTTCTTTGGTTCTTAAAAGGTTCTATGTATGAGCGGGTCGGTCAGGATTTTTTTTTTCTAATCTCACAACTTGATTTAGAAATAAATCTGATTTACTCTCATATGTATATTTTTGATTTTTTTGTGTGAAATCGAATAATGTTTTATGACTGTGTGAGGGTTTGTTGTGTTTTTCTTCTTGTCTGCAAGAAACCTTTCTGCCAATAGGGGGTGGTGTTTCACTGTCTTTTCCTCCTCCCCCTCAGTCTGTTGTAACCTGTGGATTTCACAGGATCAGCAGAGACCAGCGTGTAAAGGAATGTTGTCCTCTGTGGCCTGAGACGGACAAATTCAATAAATCATAGTGTCAAATTCATATATTTACAGCAGTATGAGTGATTTCAAAGTCTTTATTGTCACACGCGGTGGAAAACAGGTTGTGTTTGCTGCAGAAAACGGATTTTTGTATCAGTTTTAGCATCAATAAAATAGAAATAAATAAATAAAACATGTTTCCAGGGCAATTTTAACAAATGTTGGCAAAAACCTTGTTCCCTCGTCTGCCACGATTATCCAAATTAAATTTAAGACTTTTTAATGACAGTTTAAAGGACATAATAGAGGATCAGCTTGGTTTCCAGTTAACTAGTATTAGTATAATCCAGTATTTAATCACTAATCCTGTAACACTTTTATAAGGGTTTTCAAACGGGTTTTTGAAAAGCTTGACTATATCTACTTGTACCATGTGAGTTTCAAGGACAACTTCTGATGTTTCAAGGGCATTTTCCCCCTCGAGCTGATGGGGTGTTTCCCAAAGATGGCAGAATATTGTGACCCAAATCCCAACACCAATCTGTGCATTCATTTACAGCCCAATCTGTAACAGCTAACATCGTTTTCAAGAGATGTTTGTTCAGACGATTAAAACTTATATTGATGCATGTTATTTTAGACATAAACACATAAATACTCATTAAATAAATCTCCCACGACCCATTCGTGGTTCATGGTGAGAAGGTACATTGCACAGCGAGTTTGTATGAGTTTACTGGTTCAGTGATGTTTACCGAGGATTATTTAATTAAAGTTAATTTGGGAAAAATATACACAAAGTGATAATCCCTGTCTGTCCACTTGTCGGTATTTGCTGCTGGGTTGAAAAAAATGAGTGAAAAGTGCATTAAGAGCACAAACTTGTTTGTAAAGGTTTCATGAGTGTGCAGGTCTGTGCACATACGCGCGCATTAGCATGTATTTGCATGCGTGTGTGTGTGTGTGTGTGTGTGAAAGTGTTGTATGAGCATGTCTATGGGCCAAGTTAGTGATCTGTTGATGGATATAAAGAGGGTCATGGCCTGCCCCCATCAAAACCCCCTCCCTTGAACCCCCCCATCACACACACACACACACACACGAACACACACACACTCTGCTTTGTGCCGTGTGAGAGAATGTGACCTGGTTCCCATCCCTGAGGAGGGGTGAACCCTAATGACGGCCTCCTCAGACACACTGCGCAGCCCCGAGCCTCCCTCTCCAGCTGGCCCCCGGCCTCAGCACACCGGACCCTGGACCCCCTGGTCCATACTGGGCGAGGCCCGATGGGTCTGGCTTGGATGAGGTTGTTTTTGGGCACACACACACTCCATGTCCCCCTGCAGTGTCCAGACCGGTCACATTCACCTGCCTCAAACACACACTGAGCCTCATCATCATCATCGTCATCGGCAGCAGAGGACAGTGCAACCGGTCGCAGACCTGTGGTGTTTGTGCAGGGTACAATGAGTGCAGCGCCTCAGCTCCGTGTATGTGTCTTCATCAGAGGCGACAGCTCCACACAAAGGAACAAAGACGCTGTCAATCACAATCAAATGGGTGTGTGCGCAGGAGGTCGGGGGAGGAGCCTGAGTATCCTGAATGTTCCTGGATGCCAAGACCCAATGTGGGACGTTGAAGGCTAAGGGCAAGGGGTTGGCTAGTTTTGTTTTTGTTTTTTTTTTGGGGGATCTCCAGGCAGAAATGGGTGGCGGGTGTTGGGGGTGTCACTTTTGGGAAAATGAGTATTGTGGTTTGCGGGCGGCCTGAATGGAGGACCTGTTTACTAATTGAAAGAAAACAGGAGTTACAGCAAAGTCTCATTAAACAAGAGGTCTTATCAAACCATTGTGGTGCACCTTTGTTTCACCACTGAGGACATAATTGCGACATAATGAGGGCAGCGTGACATGGTTAGGTCTAACCCTGTCATATGAACCCGAGCCACTAAACATACAAGCGCTGCGTGCAGCCTCGGCCGTGCGCACGCGCACACTAACATAACTCCCTGAGACGTAGTCAGTTAGTGAACAGCAAACCCTCTAATTACTAACATAATAATCCACGGGATTACAATATAATCTGAATGCTTTTGGTTTATTTATTTCTTGACGTGTCTCAACAAAAAAAGGGGGGTTACAACACCCAGAGACACATTTACTTAGAAGGAAACATGTGTTATTAACAAAGGCAGGATATATATATACACAGAATTGGGAATAAGATGATGTAAAACTGAGCAGATCTTTTGACTTTGTGTATTATTTTGTCTATTGAAAATGAACTAAAATATATCGTATTAATCATAAATAACAATGAATAATAGTGAAAGATGTTGTGTTACATGTTATGTATGGCTCTTTGTGGGGGAGAGCCATATACTGTTCCTATTCATAATATAATATAATATAATATAATATAATATAATATAATATAATATAATATAATATAATGTAATATAATGTAATGTAATATAATATAAGGACATTAGCATTTTTCCCAAATACCCAACAAGCTGTTTATAAAACGATGAGCACATGTGGTGTAACTGTTTCACATGAATTTCAATCTGTTCACAATTGCTTATGTTAGTAATCTGATTCCATTTAATCCGTTAAAACGCCTTTACCAACTTTCCAGTTGCATTAACAAAAAAAAAAAAAAGCGACTCTGTGGAGTGAAAAACAAACTTGGCGGTTGAGCAGGAGGAGAAGAACACATGAGTCTGAGTCAGAGATAAACTGAGGAGTCAGACGTGAAGAAACAGAGAGAAGGGAGCTGCCGAGGTCAGGAAACTGTGACACACACACACACACAGGGAGAGAAGGACGGCGTGAAGACAACAGATTAAGCCAACAGAAAGAGTGAGTGCGAGAGGGTTAGTGTGCGACGCTGACATCAAGTGGAGCTGATGTCTAGACAGCGGTGCTTCAGCCTGATCCCAGGTCAGGATGGATCTAAATCAGCCTCATTATTTCACTCACTGAGGCTGAGGATCTGCATCCTGAAAGCAGAAGGTTCACGGACCTCCATCGTATTTATTTCCTCATGAAAACAGCAAAAACGTGTACAGTTACAATAAGGTAACAGTACAGTCTCAGTTCTGTAGTTATTACTAAGTAATAACTTGGTAATAACTAATGACAGTAATTCTAATTACCAAACAACTATGATGTAATCTCCTTGTAAAAGATATTGTTATTGTGACGCTGGACAATGCATTAGAGTCAAGATAGTAATACCATAATAGTGCCTCTGTATTACTGTAATAATACCATTCTATTACCAGTGGATTTATAACATCAATTATAACTTCACTCTCTTTTCACTCGACAGGTGATGACACGCTAATCATGACATGCAATACAACTGAAGATAGTTGGGTGTGGCACTCGGTGCTTTTCTTTGGAACCTGCTCTGGCGAGGGTCCAAGCCTAAAATGTGACGTCGCACACGTGTAAGCTGGACACTCTGAGCTCACAGCACCCTCTACCTGACAACGCGGTAACTGCGTCACACACTCTGAAGCTCTGTATATGTTGAACTCAAAACAGGAGTTTAAAGGTTGGAGTTTGAACTGCAGGTGAATGAGATGACGTGGGTGAGAGTCTATAGGTGCTTTGCGGATTGGTCCTGCACAGGAGGTTCCAGTGCAAGAGGCCTGATCCTCGCAGCTGCGGTGGCCTTCCTTCCACCACTCACAGCCAGACTGCCAGCAGACAGGGGGTTCTTTTGGGAGACGGCCACACGGATGGTGTTGTGGTTAGCGCTCTTGCCTTTGCAGCCAGAAGGCCTGGGTCTGAGCCCCTGTTGGAATGAGGGCCTTTCTGCATAGAGTTTGCATGTTCTGCGGGTTCTTCGGCTTCCTCCCACAGTCCAAAAACATGAAATGTGAGGATTAGGTAAATTGGTGGCTCTAAATTGAGTGTAGGATTGAATGGTTGGTAGAAAATGGATGGATGGGTTTTTTTTTCGGCAGTTGGGAAGAGGGAGTCTCTTTAGTCTTGTTGCGATCAGGTTTTCCTCTATAACAATTGGGGGCCCAAAGTTGAAACCAATAACGGAATCTTTTGCGTGAAAAGTGACAGTCCATCCATTCATCCATTCATCGCCCACCGCTGATGACCCTCATGTGGAGGGTCACGGGGGCACGTGACAGTCCTAGAGTCATCCAACTCCTGAACACGCGTGTTTAGAGCAGTCAAATTCTTTGCCTTTTCAGTCGCGTGTTACTCGCTCAGCGTCGCCCTTGCCTCCGTCCGCCTTGACGTAAAAAAAGAGATCAACACACACACACACACGGCAGAGACTCGATCAACATTCTGTCGACTAATTTGACAACGGTTTGAATGTGACACACATTTGTTTACATTTAAAGGTTTGCTCTGCGGCCTTAAACCGCGCTCCATCATGATAACAGTCAGACTAACCGCACCTCCTTGTTGGAGGTGATCACTGTGTCACGTCCAAAAGCGTCACAGGGCAAAGGGCTGGAAAACAAGGTGAAGGTCAGACGCCATTTAACACGGCTGCATGTGACGGGCGATGTAGCCGCATGGGACTTATTATTATCCATGGAGCTAATCTGGGATGTGAGGGGGCGCTATCAATCTTTATTTAGTCAAAACAGGAGAAGCCCGAGTTGCCCTGTGGTGGCCGGGTCCAACAGGGCAACAGAGGCCACAGGGGAGAAACAAACACACAACCTCTCTCTCTCCTTCTCCCTCTCTCTCTCTCCCTCCCTCTCTGTCTCTCTCTCTCTCTCTCTCTGAGGCCCACTGTCTGCCTGCCCTCTCTCCTCCGTCCATCTCCATAACTCCGCTGTGCAGTGACCTCTCGCAGACCCGACGTGGGTCACTTGTTTATTCACACACGGACAGAGCGAGGGAGGAGAAGGAGGAGGGGGAGGAGGAGGAGGAGGTGGGGGGAGTCGTCATCATCATCATCATCATCGCTCGCTCATGAGTATAGAGCTGCTTGTTTGCGAGGCCGAGCTCCTGCATCGTTCGGAGGCCTGGAACATAAATCAAAAGAATCTTGGCTCTCGCTCACCATGCCGTCGTATACACATTGTTTCGCAGACACAGACCCGCCATTGTCACCGTCGTTACAACATTAGCGCTGTCCCTTTCCTTGCACACACACACACACATCATTTTTTCCAGCTCATAAACAATCCAGCAGGAATTTCCAGACGGGATCTCAGTTTGCTGGGTTGTTGTGTTCCGCTCTGTTCACTCTCTCAAAACTACCAGTTCCAGTGACTGTGAAACTGTGATTACGGGATTCAGGCTGTGTACAAGGATTAAAACCCTCAAACAAGGGCTGATCAGTGATTGTACCGGGCTTAGAGATGATGTAATAGTAGCTGCGGGAAATGGGATCCTCCACAATTGGTGTCGTAGTTCACACGAGGAGCCGCGGATATCAGAGTCCCAGTTTTTCTTTCTCTTCTTAAACCTGAAACTCCAGGTTTGTGGGTAAAAAAGAAAAAGCGACACAGGCTCTGGTGCAGGCATTGGTGCACACTGTGCGTGTGAAGTGGGCAAAGCCTGCAAGCGGATCGCACTTTTCTCACTATTCTGTGCACTCACATTTCCTCCTCTAACGTATCATTTTTCCCTCTGGTTTACAAAACCTCTTCCTCCGTTTTTATATTGTCTCTCCTTCAGTGTTGTAATTAGACGTCTGGGAATCCAGAGCGGAGGAAGCGTTTTTATATTTTTAATTTACAGAAAATTAACGATGCTCTTTGCTCTCTGGCTAAACCAAAGCAGAGGACGGAATATTTTCATCCTTTTTAATTTGTGTCCCATGGGATGGATGTTTATGAGCAGTGAGCGAGTGAGTTCACCCAGTGTTTTCTGATAGATAGATAGATAGATAGATGGATGGATAGATAGATAGATAGATGGATAGATAGATAGATAGACATATGAATGGTTGACTGGACAATCAGACAGATGGATGGACGGTAGATGGATAAAATGGATGGATGAGCCGATAATGGACAGACGGAGAGACAGATGAAGGGATGGATGGACGGGAAAAGACGGATGATGATGACTAGATAGGTGAATGGACCGACAGAGAGACAAAAGGACAGACAGATTGACAGACGGATGACCGCTAGGTGAACAAGCGGGCGAACAGATGAATGGATGATGGACAGGTGAACGGGCAGACAGACAAATGGACGGATGAATGCACGCACGGACAGACAGCGTGTGCAGAGCGACAGAGGCAGTTAGGATGCGTGTGAAAGACAGACACCTCATCTGAGAGTCTATCATTATTGATGTTTGTCGTCCCCCGTGGCAACGTTGGCCGCGTCCCAGCCCCGCTTCCCCTGCCAGGGAGAAAAACCTCACTGCGGACTCCACCGGCACCGCTGTGGATCTGATCTGTCGCCAGTCCCAAGGATGAGAAGCTGGACGGCGCGCGGGCACACCCTTTGCCAGGAAGCCTGTCTTCGCCCGGAGAGACCACATCATTGTTTGTTCAGCTTGAGTGCATCACACGTTGGCAGCCAGGGTGAGAATGAATAGATATTTAGGATGTCGGTTCCATAGCGTTAGACTCAAGTGGCGGCTCGGTCGAGTCGGAGAGAAATGAAAGGTGCACACGTAGACCCTGTAAGAGCAGTAGGCATTTTGGGCAGCAGCTTCACTCGGTGGCAGAAGAATGGTAAACTTTGTGCTGCATTCATGAATCCCACCCCCCTCCCGCCCCAACTCACCCCCAATCAAAACAAAAGAATGCCTCTGTGCTTCTATTGACCGTGAAAAGATGTTCGTCGATGTGTCCCCAGTGAAGAGATGTCTTTGTTGGTTATCTCCATTGGTGAGCCGCCTCCATTTGGCTCGGCCTAATCAGAACACAAACACGCCTCTGTCATTTGGCCGCTCTCCCTCACACTCGTTCCGCCCCCCCCCTCCACTGTCACTCTGTCTCTTATTAACTCGCATTATATATTATTTTCTATTTCTATCTCTGCGCTCGGTTTATTTTCACTCCTACTTTATTGACACTCCCCTGTCAGTCTCACACGTGTGTGTGTAAATGCAATAAAAACGCAGTGATTGCCTCTGACCCTCTTCCTCCCTGTCTCGGCCTCAGATTTATTTTCTTTCTTTCATCCCTCGTCTATCTAATCTGATCATCTGGATGGTGCGTGTCTCCCCCTGAGGCTCAGACACTTAGGGCTGGCGTACATTAACCGTGCTTGTCTGTGCAAGGCCTGGTTTCAGTTGCTGGAGGGGAAGTGCTGCGATGTAAAGACAATTCCCTCTGGGGAGACGGCGGGCAAAGATTCCAGGTGGTTACGGGAAACGCACGTGTCCAGATCCACCTGAACCGGGCGTTAGGTCCACTGGAGCTGAATCAATTTTAACTCCAGTTCACTAAAATGTTTACCCTCAAGCACAGTGGTTCCAGAACTTTTTTCCTTGAAGCTTTGTTGTACGGATGATACAGGTGATACTGAGTTCTGATTATTTAATACAGTGTGTGTGTAAGTGGGATTTCCCAAATTTGAAAACCTCCTTATGTCATCTCTGGTGCCACCCTGGGATGTAGCGCATAAAGTCACTGAAATACTTGGAATACTTTTTATTTTTTTTACTTTTCTGATATTGTGAAAATCATTAAATTTACATGTAGAAAATCAAAAACATTAACATCTTAACACTGTATAAGAAAAACATTAGAGAACCTAAAACATGACGTCACTATCTGTGACGTAGCTTAACCTTCGCTGATTGGCTGAGAGTCACGTGATTTTCCAACCTTACTGGACCTTTGGATATCCGAAGTAGTTACCGCTTATAGTCACTTGCCTGATAAAGGGTTAAGTGTTTTTGCAGAATTCTCCTAAACTCATTGTCCTTCAGATTCCAGACACCTAACACCTCCCTTTCCCAAGTAGAACTACGGTGGCCTTTTCCACACTTATATATTCCCTGAAATGTATTTGTTGTCTTTTCTTTGTCTTTTGAAAGCTTTGTACAAAGATTTCTACAGTTAAAAAAAAAAGAACATTAAAGAGTAAACTCTTTTGTTCTTCTTTTGGAAATCAAAGTAGTGGGAAATTGAACACTTCAAAGCACACTGTTTTCCAAAGAGCCGGTATTATTACTTCTTCTTCTTCTTCTCTATGGTATTGCACAGATGCTCGCTCCTCACACATATGGAGTGTGGTCATATTGATGTGGGCAGTGTGCAGAGTTGAATACCTCCTGCTACGTCCCTCATGCTGTCACAGGATCCCCATTATTTATCTCCTCTCCGCAAAAAACACAACCCACAACTCGTTCTCCGTTGAATTTCTATTGTGCTATTGTTGTGAAAGATTTGTTTTAAGAGTTTTGTCTTTGTGTGTTTTTGGAGCATATTCTCAGCCGTCATCTGTAAATGTTTCCGTGTGGAGTTATGTTCAAACTGTAAAGCAATGATTCGTTGATTATTAATCAATTATTAACTATTTAAAAAAAAATTTAATTAAAACTAATTATCTTAATTTTGTCATTTATTTGCTCCTTATAACAAATAATTCATTCAAAGTTATTACGGATCAAACTACCAATCGATTCATTAAGAAAATAATCTGATTGCAACCGCAAAAGCAACACTAGGTAAGTTCTGCCAGATATGCTATGAGTAGCAAACATTGAACATAGATTTTGTTCTTTTTAACTCACTCACCGAACATGCGTTGTGAAAGAAGAGGCTCAGAGGCTCCATTCTCCTTAATGCAAGTTGTTTCAAGATGCTGTTTTAAAGTAAAATAAATTACAATTGTGTTGCTTTAAGACAAAAAAATATGTCGCAACATTAAATATTACACAATGATTACTATGTTGCAAAAACTCAAGTTTTACATTTCAAGAGAAATTGCTCAATTCTTCTTCATACTTTTTAATACTGTTTTGTCTTCATCTTGTATACTTTAAAGGTTATACTATCCTTACACAAAATTAGCTATATAAACATATACATTGTTAGTTCTGTAGGAAAACACTTTTAATGTAATGACACCTGTGGATGAAAACATCAACACTATTTCTGTTATATTTGACCTTTATATTTTGACGTCGTGCTTGAAAACACAGGACAAAGCGTCTGAGCTGTTTCTGACGAGCGCTGGAAGAACGTTGTAGTCAAAGTTTGAAGATTAAAGCACCGCTTACAGAAGAAGAAGAAGAAGAAGAAACAGAGAGAGATCAAGACTTTCTCTCACAAAAATAAAAAGGCTTAAGCAGGAAGTGTAATTTTTATAATCTGTAATAATCATTTACCCCCAAAAGTTTGGACAAAACACAGACAAAGCGATGGAAAAGACAGTGTGAGAGACGTGACGTGGTGTGGTGCTGCTACATGAAGTGATAAGCCATAGCATTTATCTATGTATGTGTGTGTGTGTGTGTGTGTGTGTAGGTCCAGGGCTGAACCCAAACTGTGTGAAGCATCCATGATTTCCATATGTTCTCAGTTTCCTCTGTGTGCTCCAGTTTCCAACCACCGTTAAAAAAACACACACACACACACACATTAGGTCATACGTTCTTTGCTGCCATTGCCCTGAACTGCCACTGGCCACAAAATTGGAATTGGTCCCGTTACACTTTGCAGTGGCTGCCAACTGTTCCTGGAATAGGTTTGGCCCAATGACGAACGTACTGTATATGGTTATGGGGATTAATGAATTATAATAAATTAGGATTCTCAGTTTTTTTGGTTTGTCTGTTTGTTTTTGTTGCAGGAAAAGAAACATCCAGTGTGCAGAAGTCATTTTTGTAATTTGAAACAGCAATTTATTTGACATTGTGAGGACACTCTGAAATCTCATGGTTGACGCTGTACAGAAGACTGAAACCATTGCTGGAAAGCTCCTAACTAGGCTTAATGCCACTTGCCACAGTTGTGTTGTTCAGTGTGAGGGCCCCCTTACCCCCCTTTTTGCCTGGGGCCCGCTAAATCTCTTGACGCAGCCCTGATTGGTGTGAAACTGGTGTTCAATGACCAGGTAACTGTTTCATTGATTTCACAGTAATGAATCAGTGTACATATTGTGATAAACACACTTGAAGGTAAAAGAATATTTTCCACATCACAGAAACCAAAGTGTTCTCTCAGTCCAAGCCCTCTTCATTTTTCCCCTGACCTGTGGAGAATGGCCTAACTGTGGCATTTGCCTCAGGTCAGGTCTGCCATGAGTACTGGGCAGGACCCCACTCATGTGATCGCCCACTTAGATTTTGGCCTGGAATGAACGGAGTGATGTGTTTGGGTAAATGGTGGGAAACGCATCCCATGGAATGTGACTTTGAGAGGACTGTGTGGGACCAAGTAAGAGATGTGTGTTATTCCCTTTCCCAGTGAAAAAGAAAAACGCTCTTTCCTCCTGAGGCTGTGGGAGGGTCAGAGGTCAGATGTACCCACTGCCTACTCGCTGCAGCACACAAAACCCAGCTCCAAGCTGAAGAACCCTGAGGGCAGCGCTAGAAAAAAAAAAGACTAGCGAATAAGCACTGAAACAATTCTTCTTACTCTCAGTCGACCAAAACACAAAGGGTTTATGTGTGTTTGTAACAATGGACTAGTTCCACACCCTGTCGAAGGTCGTGGACCGAGGAGGACTTGGTATGAGCGAGGACATTCTTAGGCTTAAGATATCCAGTGTGTAGATCATATGAGGTGCCCTCTAATCTACAAGAAGCTCACGCCGTGCTTTCATGGTTCCACATCCACAGACTTTAGATTACACATCCTGGTCACACACACACACACACACACACACACACACACGCCTGACGTACACAATACAGCGTAGGTGTCCAAGAAAACAGATTGGGATGATGACGTTCATGACCAAAGACTGAGGAACAATGGAGCTGACTCCCGCCACAAAATACCACACAGAAACTGAAATTGTGGCAAAAAAGACACCAAAATTGCACAGTTGGCTGGTATATATATGACAGAGAACAATGTGCATTAAAGGTTTAGTTTTATTAAATTGTACTTGAACAAGAGAGAACAGCTCAATTGTAGAGGATCTTCAGCATCTTCTTACACAACTGACCCTCGTCAATGAGAAGCCCAGAAGCAATTTATACAGGAAACATAAATAGCATCTCATGGAGACAGAATTCACAAAAAGTTGCCATTTTAACCAACACAATAAACAATGAAATAAATGTAGAGTAAATTTCTGACTTTACATGTCCGGGTTTCTCGTGTCTTTTGTAGCTTTCTTTTCTGCATCTTGATGAGGGATGGAATCTCTTCTTGACATGAAGCACACCTGTGGAGCAGCACAGGCACCGGCAAAACCAAATCCAAGCTTAGCAACGTAACACAATCACTATCTGCCACAGAGATTGAGGGTTTCACAGGTTCTTTTCACAAACACTGTATGTTTATTTATGGCTTTAAATATCATCCCAGTCTCAAGCGCCACTGTCAATGAAACATGGGATAATATTCCCTTCCATTTTGACCTTTATACATCCTCCTCCCCTCCTTTCTCCTCTTACAACACAAGCCCTCACAGGAAAATAATAAACAGATGAGTAGGATGGGAACTGCTCTGAGCAAGAGCAGCCAGGCACTTAGGCGAGGAGGCATCGGCTGCGCTGGTTCCCAGGCTGGAGGGGAGAGGGCAGGCCTCAGCTTGACTTGTCCCAGTCACTGAGAAGAACCAGAAAAACTTGTCAGAAATCAGTTACCTGTCACTTTCATCCTCCGACTTACCGGCTGCACACACCTCCTCGCACAAGTCCGGACACACAAACTGAGAGCGAAAGAACGTTTTTTTTTACACTGAAACCATCCGTGGGGATGAGTTGTTCGGTCTTGTGACACGAAACTCTCCATGACTGGGCGCAATATAGTGTGATGGATTACGCTCAGCGTCGGGCAAAAACAACAGCCCAGCCTTTCAGGCCTGTAGCTGAGTGATCTGAAGGCAAACATGGAGTTTGAACTGTTCTGTTTCACGGTAACAGCCGCCTCCCCCTCGGCCCTCCCCTCTCTCACACCCACTGACTGAGACGTACAACCACTTGCACAACTCTTTCCCCACACAGAGCCACGAAAAGGCTCCAAAAAATGTGTCCGCGTGTCACATGTGTCGCATATCGAGACGACGTCCAGCCTTCTCGTCCAGAAGAGCGACGCAGGTCCGCTTGGCGCTCAATCACACGGACGAAAAAAAAATAACAGGCTTCATTTTCCCTCCACTGCCTCTGTCTCCCTCTGAATATCTGGCCAGGTCCTCTTTCTCTAATTAAACACAGATCTCCCCAGAGATGCCGGGGCTGACAGCTCCAGCTACGTGCCAACGCTGCTAAATGTGTGGAGGTCAGCGGACCTAGAAACGCAGGATTATCCGGACTGACTCCCTACAGATTCTCCTTCAGCCAAATGAGCATTTCATTTGGGTATAACTGGAAACTCTTTGTGTCACTCTGGTACAGTTGGCTCAGAAGCAAATCTTCAAGCACAGTGTACAAAAACCAAGAATGCCCAGAGGTTGTTTGCTTCCACCCAACAACAGTTTTCAGGGATTTGTGCACGACATTTGATCTTTAAAAACACTTCATCCATGACTCCAAGGGAACATTTGCGCCCCAATGTAAATGGTTTCTCTCAGGAGGTTTGTAAGATAGAAGAGAACACACTGAAGGCCACATACAGTATACACGTGGACTTGTGGAATCACTTGGAAGAAAGCCTCCCTTTAAATGATCAGATTCAGTTTGTTCAAAAAAATGTTACAAACAAGAATTCTGCCGTGTTTAAATGACTTCTCTTGAGGTGTTCTTGAGATAGAGCATTTACAAAAGTTAGGATTAAGTTTATGAGTTGACGTTTGAACTCTGACTATCAAAATCAAGTCAGTTCATCCTTGGGTCACAGTGAAACATTTCTGCCAAATTTAAAAGCGCTCTCTCGAGGCGCTGTCGAGATAAAGCATTCGCAACGGATCAGCTTGGTTTGTGAGGTCACAGCCACCCTTTACTTTTGACCTTTGACCCGCAAAATCAAGTCACATCATCCTTGGGTCCAAGCGAACGTTTGTGCCAAATTCTAAAGTTTCCCCTTTAGGTTTTCGGGGTTAGAGTTGGAGTGAGATTGCTCTGCTCATTGTTGTGAACGATATCTCAAGAACAGGGACTCAAGGGACAGACGGACAACCTGAAAACATTAGACCTTTATGCCTGCAGTGGCATAAAAACGTTATGGACACAAATCTCATACAGAAGTAAGGAAAGACCCTAAGAGAGGTAGGGTGGGGCGGCACCGTAGACCGAGGTGATGAAATCAAGGGTGTCTGGACTTGATCAGCGTGCACTTGTTTGTTTGTGTCGATGAGTCATTCTATCGTCTGAAGGTCTGGCACGTCTCGTCTGCTCCTGCAGGATCACATGACTTCATCAAGATGAACTTCCTTTGTCAAGAGACTGAAGCCCGTGCCAAACTGTGCGTCTCACACTGTGTCTCACACTGTGGCTCGCTGTGTGTGTGTGTGTGTGTGTGTGTGTGTGTGCATAAACAGGGACATGCTTCCAGTCTGTCAGGAGCCACTTCCACCACCAGAGAAACTCAGGACATATTGAGCGCAGATACACACTGTTTTGATGTGGGTGTGTGTCAGTGTGATGCATACTGTAGAGTTGAAACGGAGATAAGAGAACTGCGTTGTCGCCCCATAAAAGACAGCCCAATAAAAACCGTCAGTAACATTCCAGTGCCGGTCAAGCTAGACACTAACAGCTAGATTTGATGAGCAGTGCACTCACGAGTCAAGTGATTTCACAGAGACTTTGACTGGATCACCAATCAATGGAGTCATGAACCACTGCTTTATTTTGGCGGTCTAGCGGCTGAGTCTGCGCCTTATAAAGGCACGTCAATGTGGTTCAAGCTTCAATCTGAGATTGTTGTTTGTATGAAACTGCAACCACCGTGACCATGTTACTGATCTCTGCGGCACTTTCTTTTGTTTGCTGTTTTTTTGTTGTTGTTCACGCTGCCAGGAAGGAAAGACGCCGAAAGGTGAACCCACCAACAATTTTTGTTGTTGGGTCTGTGAGGGAACCAACACTCTTTCTATATAATCCCGATTTACAGGAAAGCAAGGCTTTATAAATTGCGTGCTATGTAACCTGTCTACTGGGCTTAAGTAACACTTCAAAAACCCTCACTATCCCAAAAGCAAAGGGAGATCCTGCAATGTGGCCGTGTGTGCGTTCGTCGTTTGCCCACAACCAGGTAAACCTCCACAGAGCACATAGAAAAACGTGGTGGAGGGATTTCGGGCGGGGAATCGGGTGCAGAGAACAGGACCTTGTATGGTGAAGCGATGCAGGCTCTCATTCCTATGGACTCATGAAAGACTATTTTTGGGGGCATTTTGAACTCTCCCACGCAAGCACAACAATTTTGGGGTTAGCTCATTTATTTATCTTTTGTGTTTTTTTCCTCCGTCTAATGAAGCCCAAGAGAGGAACATGTCGAGTTGTTTTTGGCCCTTAAAGTCCGGGAGTAGAGGAGGAGGAGGGGTGCGAGTGTGTCTGCGTTCTTCAGAGCGTGACTGTAGTCGGAACAAACGGCGCGTTCGGCACTCTTGCGCCGCACCACAAAAGCGTCACTTCTGCTGTGACTCAACTTTCATAAATGTTGCAAGAGGCGCGTGTGATGTGCAACACCGCCGAGCCCAACGCAGCGAGGGAAACAGCGAGTCGAAGCTGGACGTGGCTGTGATTTATGTTCATTCTCGTACACAGAGAAGGGAAAGGGGAATTGGGACCCTTTGGGAATGAAACCCCTCTCTCACAACCCCACTGTTGAGGGCCAACAGCGGGGCTATAACCTCAATTTCTACTCAACGCACACACACACACAAAGTACCCTGAAGAGATCAAGCAAAAGCACAGTAAGTCATCATCGCTAAAGGCTCCTCTATTCTTTGATTAATAGCTTTTGATTCATCTTCTCACTTCAAAAACATTGAAAAAATATGGGGCACCACATTTCATCCACGTTGTAGTTCTAACACTATAAAGATAAAGAAGTTCTCTCTGAGTCTTAAAGTCACTCCCAGCACCAAAGTCCATGACTGCAAAGCAGAGTTTGTATCCACTGCTGCCTCCATTGGTAAGTTCAAATGTGTACTTTGTGATGTCAGCGTTTGAAAGCCCTTGTTTGGATTTCCTGTGTCTCTGCGAGCTAAAAACACTGGTTTTCTCAATGGACTTTGGTGCAGAAGAGTGGATGAGGTACACAGTAAAACAGAAGCCAGAAAACATTTTCACAAGATAACATACGCTTAAAGCCCACATAGACCGGAAGCTCCAATTAACGCTGCGTTTGTGTGTGTATCTGCGTCATGACCTCGTTTATGAAACCCTAAAGTTTCAGAACAAACAGTTCAGCCACTGCTGAGAAAATAGTGTTGTATTGTTTTCCTGGGCTCTGCGAAGCGGATTGGCACTTCCTTAATTTGATGTCGTCATCAAAAATCCTCACCACCATAGCGCCTCCTGGTGCGGGCACTAGTCCGGGCACATCCGGTTGCGTACATTCAACCGCAGAAGAAGAAGAACTACTCCCGTTGTAGCTGCTGAGATGCAGAGCATCCACCGTGCCAGAGGGGGAGCTGTGTATCTGAGAGCTGGCCTATCGATTACGTCACTTCCAGGTACCTGGCCAATCACAGGACAGTGGGAAAGCTCTCGTTGGCTGGCCAATCACAACACAGTCCACATTCTAGGGGTGTGGTTTTGGTCTGAAACAGCGCGGCTGACGAGAGCGTCAGTGAGGAGATATTTTGATCGGCTCGTTTGCAGCGATTAGGAGGTTTTTAACCATGAAAACAAGTTAATATATGTAAGTAGACCTCCATAACTAACATATATGTGTGATACAAGCATTCGATGTCACCTTTAAATTAACGTGGATTTTCTTGTTCATAGAACCGAAACACTAATGCAGTAAATGAGTGCCTCATCATAGGGAATAGCATATGATTTGAAAGTGATATTTGCTTTGTACTGTTCTTTTCTATAGGCACATGCAGTGCGTGTGAGGACAAAGGACCAGAGGTGACGATGATCCATCGATGCTGATGCCTGTGAAGTCCCACAAGGTGCATGTTCCGCTTCAAGGACTTAAAGCTTGTACACACTTCCATGAGCCCCGATGTGGGCCTTCTACACGATACGAGAGATAAGACTGCGGAGTCTCTCTGATGTGTCTACTTTATCTCCGAGGCCTCCCGTACGAGCCAGCATAGTTTCGCTGAAAGTGCAACAATAACACACCTATCGCACTCCGTGTCCCCTCACTCTCTCTCTGCTGGATGAGTGTGAAGGATAAACTGTCAGGCTATCTCACAGAGATCAGGTTCCCTCACACCATCCAGCCCCCCAAAAAAACACTCTCCGAGCAAGATAAAGCTTGCACTCTATATACATGTACAGAGGGGGAGGGGAGAAGACACCTCAGTCATATCTGCACAAAGTAAACAAATCTGCAACATGTTTATTCAAGCTTTATGTATCATAAACCATGTATGCAAAGATCTGCTTCTCCTGCTGCTGCTGCTGCTGCTGCTGCGCCATGCTCTTACCATCCTGTAAACACTGACAGGAAGTGATTACACTAAGTGGATCCATGGCATTCTGTGGAGGAGTCAAGCTCGCACACCCAGAGGGAACAGACCCCTGACCCCTTCTGTGCAGTCAGCCAGGAGGCTCCATCTCCACACTCTCCTTTTTCTCCCTCTTTCTTCGCCCCCTTTCTCCAAGCCACTTGTTTTTTTCCTCCCTGGAAGCTCCGACTCAGTATGCACCCCACAGAACAGCATCGCTGCCTTTTCCCAGAGCGTTCCCATTTCTTGTTGCAGGAGAAAGTGGTAGGTGAGGTGGGAAAACATGACAAATTGTTTCACCAGGGATTTGACTCTTTTCCCAGTGTTACAGGATTGTCAGTGTGTGTGTGTGTGTGTGGGAGGAGAAACAGAGAGACAACTTATGGTTGCAATTGAAAAGATGCTTTTTTTAGTCGCTCTTAAATGTGGGAAATCTGATGTCAAAGTCTTTGAGCCCGGGGCGTCTGTGGGAAGGCGAGCTTGAGATCTGGGAAAGAGGGAAGTTTAGATCTCCTGGTGGAATTTCAACTGAGTGGGGGGGGGGTGTTTCAGGGGGGCCATAGGTTTGTTGAAAGTTTGGACTGCTTATTTACATTAGATTGATTCAGTCTGACACAGTAAAGAGGGAGGCATGCAAAGTTAATCTGCAGGAAACGGAACATGCAGCCCACACCACATGCAGTTCTCTGTAATGTGGGAAATCCTGGACCACATGACGCTGCAGATGCTGGAAGGAGGCCTGGAACGGAGAACCACAGATTACAGTTTAACCAGGGGGTAAAAGTCAAAAAACCTGGTTCAGTTTGGTGTAATCTAACTGTGTTTGTGTGCGAGTGAATGAGAAAGAGAGCAGAGCGAGCGAGAAAGGGAAAACACAAAACACAAAACAAAGAGAGTGTGTGTGTGTGTATGAAAGAGAGTGAGATAGGAGTGAGCGAGGGAGAAAATAAGAGAGAGACCATGCTTAGGCTTGTAATGGAGTAAAGTGCATCTTAGCCCTTTCTCGCTGGTTCCCAGAGTCTGAGCCAGCTGGATGGTGACTGTTGAGTCTTTGCCGCACAGCTGCCCTTCGAACTGATTAGAGAGAGCTGGCTTCCCTCACCAGCAACCATTGTGCCCTTCTATCCGATCTGAAGCCCAAGCAACAAATGTGGAAAATACAAGGAAGATTACTGTGGTGCCGTTTTTCACAAACCACTCAACCTCATACTTTGTTTTTTTATTATTATTATTCTTATTTCAAACAAACAGCCACATGTGACTCCACTGAACTAAAATGAGCTTACTTAGTTACATGTTTAAAGATGTATATATAGTATTTTAGTGAAAACACTTCCTGGTTATGAATGTGGATGAGACACTAATAGCACCTGGTTAGGACTATGAAAAGATTAAATAGAATCCCTCCAAAAAAAGATTCCTCAAGGCTGCCTAGCTTTTCTCCATAAAGTCTAACCAAATTATAAACACGCCAACATTTCCACCAAAACAGAAATGCCCCGATAACACAACAAATTATCGCCCTAAAAACGCACCAAAACGTCCAACTTCACTCCATCAAAACACACCAAAAAGTCCTCATAACACGATGAATTATCTTCCAAAAACACGCACCAAAATGTCCAACTTCATTCTATATAAACACACCAAAATGTCCTCATAACACCAAAACTTCTCTGCATATAAAACCACACAGAAAAGCCCCAATAACTAAATGTCCAAATTAATAAAAATGCCCTCATGAAACCAAAACCTCTCTCCATTAAAATAAAATACTGGCGAGTCCTCACAACACCATGAAACTATATCATAACACCACAAAAATCTGCGACATTTGTTCTCGAACTGCGATCTTAAACACATTACCAAACAATCCTCCTCCAGTCGAGAGTTTTGCATCAAATACTTGAGGAAAATCTTGTACAAACATTTCCCATGAAGAACATTATAATAGCAATGTTTTGTCATTTCCTGGGAGAGCAGACTGTTTTTTTCAAGAAACTGTCTCGTCTATTGTTCCTCGAAGGTCACATCAGATGCAGACAGACCAAACTGCCTTTGACGTACATGTGAATGATTGCAGTCGGTGAAAGACTCATTTGTAAACAGTTGTCAGCGTCATGTGACTCGCGATGCAGAGAGATGAACGTACGACGTTCTGAAAAATCGTAAAACTTCCAAAAAAACAAGGACACAGTAGACAGATGTGACGATTACCCAGTGATGTCCCTGCAATGCATCTGCTGCGAGCATGGTTTTTTTTTTGTTAATTAATGCGGCTGAAATGCAATCTGTCCATCTGTACGGGGGCCGCAGCAGTCTGCTTCAGCGGCGCGGTGAAAAACGCAGCATTAAATTGGCGTGCTAATTCACAGTAAATCCTCTTAAAAGGAGCCCGTTCCTTCCTGTCAGTCACACACACACAGGGGTCACGACCTCCAGAGTGTTTGTCGACAGAGGTTTAGAAAAAAAAGAAAAAAACACTGAGTGATGTCACAGTGCAGATACAGACCGAAAGCTTCAGCATTAGCAATAAGATACCCACAAAAAGGAAAAGCACAGAGTAGAAGAGTGTGTGTGTGTGTGTGTGTGGGGGAGCGTGAGTTGGACTGATGTGGAACGTCACACAGGCTTTGTAGTAGAGAGCGAACGTGGGCATGAGCGGGTGGCAGCAGGTGGTGAGCAGATTTGGTTACCTGGAGGAGAACGTGCACGAGACTTCAAAGCGCAGTTGGCTGAAATCGTCACTGAACATCTTTGAAGGAAATTTAAGACCCGATGTTGACATATTGTGATTTTGACGTGCCGTGTTGCACATTTAGGGACACGGTGGTAGACGTTATGACAGCCTGCAAAGCCATACCAAACATTTGCTATCAATGAAAGGATGGTAGCATCCAAGGCTCGGATTAGTATGAAGCAGTACATGAGGGATAAGCCAAAAGCCACAAAGTGGAGCTACAAACTGTTTGTACTTGCTGATTCTACACCTGGAATTTTTCTGTGTACACGGGGAAGAGTGATAAAAGTCAGCTCAGATCAATTCACGGTCTGAGCTATACATCTGTAGTTGATCTTCTGCCATTTTGCCCTCTTCAGAGCTCGCCACATGAAACGTGTTGGTTTCCCACACACGAACAACGGCTTTCCTGAAAAAGCCTGAGAGGGGAGATATCCGCTGGATTAGGAAAGACTGCTTGCTGTTGGTGAAATGGGCGGACACTCGTGAGGTGACATTGTGTTCAACAGTGCATGAAGCCTTCAGTGGAAAGACTGTGCAGCGCAAGGTAAAGGACGCTGGTGTGCACTGGTGCAGTGCCTGTTCCCGATGCTGTGATGGAACACAATAAGAAATCTGTCCGATGAATCTGACCCTTGCTGCTGATATGCTACGTTTTGCTAAAGGCTCAGTACCGCAACCATCAGCATCCAAGCCCAAACACACCTGCATGCCGCGGTGCTATGGCAGTGACGCGACAGTGGCACGCCAAAAAGAGGGTCAGGGAAGAAGAGGTTAATACACAATGTCCAGGATCTCTGTCTGGATCCTCTCCTCAGCCACCAAACACAGCAACGCCTGCACCTCGTCGACGGACCACGGTGAAGTCTTTGCAGTAACACTCTTGCCGTTTTTTTAGAAAATGTCAGGTTTGAGTCTTGTGTCAGACGTCGCACTCATGACTATTCCAGCGACGACACTCTCTGACCAATCAGTGGCCGGCAGTCTGTTGACGTTACATTTTTGCATCGGCTCACTTGGAACCTCACCAGAGCGGGTACCAGAAATAAAGCACCAGGTGCCAGGTACTGTCACTGATGGAAAAGCAAAAAGAAATGAACCGTATAATGGAGTCTGTGTGTAACAGGTGAGTTTATTTGAACACAGTATCCATAAGTATGTTTGTAGTGTGTGTATAAAGTGTATAAATAAACTAAAAATGATTTATGTAGCTTATTTATTTGCTTTTTAGTCTTGTGAATTTCACCTTAAACCGTCAAGTTTAAGTTGGTGCATTGGTTTGTATCGTATCAGATCACATGTTATAAGTTATTACCTTCTTAAAACTTGAAGGCTTTTTTAAGATTATATCATCCACTTTTATTAGTATTTCTAACCCCAAACCGATTCCCAGTGTGAAGCCCGAGAACAGACACATTAAAAAAAAAGCAACAACATTACGTGTTTGCGCGTTTCTCGCGTGGCAGGAATCAAACTCTTCAGGCTGATGCTCTGAGTCTTTCCATGACCGGCACCGCCACTATCAGTGTGCATGGTTGGTTTCAACTCGGCTAATCAGATTCAGCGCTGGTCAGGCTGTGTTATCTGGGCTGCCACGGTCCACCAGTCCACCCATTCTGTGAGCTCTTAGTGGGAGTGCAGTTTCCATGCAGTCATGGACTATAAAAGGGGGAAGTGGTGTCGGCGTCCTGCAGAACTGTGGGAAAGTGCGGCTCCCGCTTCCTCTGCTTATTTGGACCAGTGTGGTTATAAATGGACGTTCACAAACAGTTAGGCCCGCGAGGGCAGCCCGAGGCCCTGTGGTCACATTAGCTGCTTTAATATTGCTTATCTCAGGGGAGCAGTGGTCTGATGAAGAGATGGTTTTTTTCCATTCAACACGGCAGAAAGACAGGTTTCCCCTCGTGTGTAACCTGAGATGTTTACAAATTGTGATTCAGACTGACTGTCTGAAACGTTCAGTCCCTGGAGATCATATCACATTTAAGATTTATTTTGTTATTATTTGTATTCTGACCTTTTTTTTTCTTGCGTATCTGCCTTCAACCACCGTATATTCAGCATATAGAGATAAAGGGAGGTTTTAAAGTCCCTGTAAAAATCCGAAAAATATCTATTTCCAGGCTCCATAATCCACATTTTTCCCAGCCACTAAACAAATACAATGTGTGAAGAGGAGAATATCTTTGCAGGGACTTTAATGAAACGGTAGACATGGTCAAGACCTACTGAAGTTCAAACCGAGCATTAAAATTGATGATTTAAGTGACTTTGAATGTCATAATTGTTGGTGCCAAATTGCCAGATGTCATAATCCACTGAGATTTTCAAGCACAGCCACAGAAAATAGTCCAAAAAAGAGAAAATATCCAGAACTCTAACCCAGTTCTCTGGGAGGAAATACTCTGTTAATGCCACAGGTCTCAGGAGAATGGCCAGACTGGATTGAGATGATAGAAACAGCAACAGTAACCACTGATATCCAGTGACCACAGCCAAAGAAGAATGGACGCACAACTCGTCAGACCCTGAAGCAGATGACCTGCAACCGCAGAAGACCACACGGGGTGCCGCCCCTGCTACTTTATGAGTGTCATGTGTACCTAATAAAGTGCATATTTGCCTGTTGCACAACAACAGTCTTACAGCACAGCTCTGAAAGACTGTTTCGAAACCGAGTTTCATTCCAGGACTCTCTGCGTCACTGAAGACATATCCATTCCATATCATTAGATTATAGGCCTGCTGAGGTCAGGGCCTCCACAGAGTAGGTTCATTGTTATGTGCGGTGTCAGATCAGAGGCCAGTGGGAGGAGACAGAGTGGTTCCTGGCCGAGGTCCAGACCGGACCCACAGCTGGCAGCTGCACGGGCAAGGGTCCTGCAGAACCAGGGGCCCGAGCTGAGCCCCCCGACAGGTGCTGCATTAAAAACCGCAGTGAAAACGCTCTCTTTGGATTAATGCTGATCCTCTCTCGCAAACGCCAGTGGAGTGGCATGCTGTTAAACCAAACGCCGATCTGTGACCAAAGCACAGGCCAGAACATCTGGGTTTAAGAGGGCCAAAGGACAGAGGAAGACGATGGGACAAAACAATTTCAAATTCAGAAGGAAACCGACAATGGAATGAGGACACGTTCATGCTTTTTTTCCTGCCTCAGCTTTTTTGGATTCCCTCTCAAATTGATTTACTACATGGAGAAATTCCTATTGTCTCATATCCTCCCTTCAGTGTCATCACTTGCACTTGCCCAACAGTCTAACTCACTCAAACTCTGGCACTAAACAGCAAAGCAGCACCACAGCTTTGCAAATGAGGGGGGGGAGAAAAAAAAGAACAAAGTACAGTTGCCCATTCTGCTGGAGAGGTTTTGTCTGTGTTCCTAGAATCCCTCAGTTGGACGCAGTCGCAGCAGCTGTCACCGTCGCTCTCTCTGCGGCATTATACTTTTAATGGGCGATTAGTGTCAGATATCTGGCTGTTGCTGTCTGGGCCTCGACTGTGGGAAATGGGCACGCTGGTTGCACCTGATCCAGGGCTCAGTTTAGAGTTTCCTCCTGTCCAAAGAGGAACACAGGGATCCAGCACAACACAAAAAGCGACTTATGAAAGATTGACACAACAAACTGGTATTTCATTAGGAGAAGCACATCTCTGACGCTCAGTTGGAGCCTCTCCAAAAAAAAAATCAACTTTACTGAAACCTTTTTCAACCCTAAATCCCTCCTTTCATTATATAATAGGGAAGTTTGGCTTTCTGAGGCTGAAGAGGATGCGGACAGTTGTTGAGTGTCCGCATCAAGGTCAGGTCAGGTGAATTCTTTTGCCTGATTATAGGAATTCTTAGTTGGATGTTAGAAGCACCAAAGACTGGAATTAGACCCTGATTTAGGTCTGTTAGCAATAACAAAAACAGGAAGAAGAATTTAAACAGCAGTCCTTTAGGCACTGTTTTAATTTCTCTGTTACGAGTATTGTTGAAAATATGTCTGTTTCTTTTATGACTTGCATCCCTCTGCAGATGAAAAAAATGGGATTCCATTGTTTGGTTCTCATGTTCAGTCTTTGGAGGGGGGATCTCTGTGTAAAAGAACAATAGCTCAAATATTCTGGTTCCACTTATCTCCAATATCAAATTTACTGGATTTGGCGTGCTCCCTTTGTGCGTTTCGCAAGGATTTGCAAACCTCGCCCCCCCCGGCGTCTCCCCAGCAGTAGTGCGCTGAATCAGTTACAGTTACATTGCCACCCCATCACCTGCATGTTGCACAACAGACTCCGGCAGCTGCTGCAGTGAAGTAATGCACGTTTCATTTCTCTTCGTGGCACTTTTTTGGCTACATCCAGACGTAGAGAATAAAGCTCTGGTGTATACATTCGCTCATTTACAAAAACGGATGTAGCTTTAGTTTAAAGTACTTCTTACGAGAACAAAAAAACAAACAATGGTGAAAAGTTTAATCCCCGAGCCGAGGTGAGTTTTGGGTCCACAGCTAATTGCTAAATTGCTAATTGGTAACGACCAATCAGGAAGGGAATATGGGGCCATCATTTTCAAAGATCTCCATATGTTGCATTTTTAATCATCTTTGGACACTGCAGCTGTGTGGTTGAGAATATTTGATGTTGATGATGAAAATGGAGTCGTGTGTGGACGGGGCCTTTGTCTCTCTCTCTCTCTCTGTCTGTCTCTCTCTGTCTCTGTGACTGTGTGAATGACGGCTCGCCGCAGCTGAGAGCAGTGGGTAGACAGCAGTCTGTGTGACGGCTGTGGTGTCTTCTCTAAGACAAAAGGGAACTTGGCAGGCTGCTGAGCTGCGGCTGGATCAAACGGGGCCCTGTTTACTGGACCTCTCCCTCTTTGCTCCGCGCTCATCAGTGTGTGTGTTGGTTTCTTTGTGTGCGTGTGTGTGTGCGACTGCAGCTTGAAGTGTCTCAGAGATCTGCTCAACTCCTCGAAAGACGGGAACCACTCAGACCACACACAGGGTCGTTTCAGCCATCACAAAGGACCTGGAGAGAGGCTGACACACTCACTGTTCATATTCTGTCTTTAAGATGCCTTTAAGGCCCTCAGTTTGTATCTGTACTGGTTTAAAACTGCCTTCAGAAAAGATTTTCTTTCTCTCATGCCTGACCTTTCTTCAGTTTTGGCCTGTGGTGTTTAACAATCTCATTTTTCTTTTTTCACTCCACTCCCTCCACCAACCCCCTGCCTTTCTTGTTCTTTCTTTCTTTCTTGTCCTTACACTCACTCTGGAAACAATGTCCTTGCTCCCAGTTTGTGTTTTCCCATGGTGCTCGCGCTGGAATGTGTGCCTGTTAAAGGTGATATATATTTGCTCTCGGACAGAGCGAGAAGGCCTTCATTACTGTGTGATGCTGATAGAAGGGAACAGTCGAGTTCCCAGAAACATTTTTCAGCAGCCGTCACTCTGCATGCGGGGATGATATCTGAGATTCGTACAGTCAAGGCTCCCAGATGTAAATCTCATAACAACATGACAGCAGCGGGGCAGAGGCTGCAATAAAAAAGTGTTGGCGTTGTGGGTATGAAAAGGGAGAGATAGGGATCAGCTTGACAAGTGAGAGTGGAAGATTTGCATGGAAACGC
The DNA here is from genome assembly GCF_019176455.1 of Solea senegalensis. Classification (NCBI taxonomy): domain Eukaryota; kingdom Metazoa; phylum Chordata; class Actinopteri; order Pleuronectiformes; family Soleidae; genus Solea; species Solea senegalensis. The sequence goes on along the minus strand of NC_058038.1, from coordinate 4,775,341 downwards.
ATGTATGGACAGGTTGTGATTTTATCCTTACATCTACCGTTGGTTTCCCAAAGAAGCATCAGCACTTGGGGCTGACACATGTACAATACCAAAGATTTATGCCTGAAGTTATGACTCAAGAGCAAGGTTAAGTGATTAGAGTGGGAGCTTCATTAGCTGAGCCCTTCCCATAAAGCCTTTCTCAGACATGCTCCGAAGTCCGTACGTTTTTTTCCTGATATTGTCCAGATGTGCTGTATCTGAACGCAAAATGTCTACATAAGTCGCTCTGGACATTTCCTGGAACTTCCCTGGAGCCAATCCCAGCTGCCTCAGGGCGAAAGGTGGGATACTTCTCGACCAGGCCGCCAGTCCATCACAGGGCCGACACATAGAAGAACAATTCCAGCCACTACCATTCTCCTTCTGGCTCCCTTACCTAATTTGGGAGATGATATCTATCTGAGGCTATATCAGAATACAGCAGGAGAAGTTATGACTACTATGAAACTACTATGAGCAAATGGGCATCATGCCTCCTACATGCTCACCTAGGTGTTCTGGACATTGTCCTGATGTTGTTGCCCAGAGAGTCTCACACTGTGTTCGTCACATGTTCACCACAAACTCTGTATAACCTAGGTTTTCAGATATTTTGTCATGTCTTTTACTGCTAAAGGGAGTTTCAGGAGACTCCTGGGTTGGTGGGGGCTCAGGGACCCCACATCCAACAAACAGCATCAGTATTAGTGGCAGTGGGCCGAGTTGAGAGGTCAGCCAAAATAAAAACAAAATGAAAAATATCCATGTCACAATTTTCCACGAAAGTTGCAGTAACATTATTCCTGACCATATTAAAAAGATACAGTGCTTTGTCAGTGATTTTTCTATATACACAGGACTGTAGCGACACACTGTAGCTACAGTCCTGCTCTCTGTCTCCTCCCTTGTTTATCTGTGGCACTGCAGCCTCACAGTTTCTGTTCTTCTCTACGTCATTTCCTCATCTATGCAAATGTTTACATGAAAAGCATTTTGGTTGGAGGTCTGCGCGTGTGTTTGCGATGACATTTACAAGATTCCCTGAATGCATCTTGTAGCTGCTCCTCTGAGCTCGACATGCTGTGGACCCATCTTCAGAAGAAATGGCCCCTTAAATGAGCCAATATATCCAGAATGTGTGCTGAGCTGAGGCAACCTAACAATGCTAGGGTCCACTGATACCAATACGTCGTAAAGTGTACTGTCGGAGCAGATTAATCGGCTAAAGTGATTAATCGGGCGACCTCAAGTTTCCAACAGGGGTGTTATTTCACTCTCCTGTCAGTGATGAAATGTAACAGTGTTTGTTGCTGTCACTGAACATTATCAGCTGATGCCACACTGCTGCAACACCCCCTGCCCTGTGCCGCTCTCCTGTCTCTGGCCTTGATTCCCACACGAAGCAATTCCACTGATGTCACTAAAAAAAGAGCCCAAATATTCCAGGATTCTCATGGTGATTAAAAATCTGTCAAGCCAGAAGAAAGATGGAAAAGAAATGTCACTGTGCAAAAAAGAAAAGGGTGAACTTGTAAAATCCACACGGATTTTTTAATGCAGACAAAAATTTACTATGCTCCACTTTTTCTACAGTAAATTATCAGGGGAAAGTTGCATAAAACGTGGATGACGGCGCTGACGAGAACACTGAGCCTCCTCCACGAGAGAGTGTTGAAAGAATGGGAACATCTGAGTTGTAGATATTGGCCTTGCGTCACATTTGGAACCACAACACAATTGTTTGGTTTCTCAAGAATCGTGATTACACCACACGAGTTGTTTGTAGTAGTTTTATGGCAGTTTTTGGACCTCTGCTGTCCACATCTGTTGTTTTGGAGAAGAATTTAGCAGCTGATAAATCTCTGTATGTCACAGACTCACGGTGTTGCTTTATTCTCTGCGTGTCTGCATAATGAGAAATATTTAATTTTTTTAGCTATATTGTGGTGTATTTGTGTTTTTTTTTAAAATCAAAGAGAGCATTTCACAGGGTGACTTTGCCGCTGCTCATATTGTGGAGTTTTCACACAAGAAAATGATTCCCGTGCATGCTCAACCAAGGCCACCGCACGCTCTTATCTTTCCCGCATCGATCCCCGAGCCTGGAAAGCAGCTTTTCCCACACAGAGTCCCCTCACCCAGCAGCACAAACAAACACACACAGCCTGCTGTCGGCATGTGAACCAGCAGAGCTGAGACTCACGGAGCTCATTTACTCAAACACCCAACTGTGACACACCTGGGTCATCAGGAGTCGGGGTGGAACGATATAACCTTAAGGGAAATTGGCAGTTGATGATATTCTTGATGATATTGCTAACTGAATTTCAAAATAAAAGAGTTTGCTTTGATATGGATCAATATACAGTTCACAATTCACAAAAAAAAAATCTATAAACATAGCAAAAACTAGACCTGAAAGACTTGCGCGATGGGGCTTATGGAAAGAAAAATGAGAAGGACATTTGGTCGTTAGTGCTAATTTGTTTTCTATGGGAAATGTTTGGCTTTTTTGGGATTGTTTTGAGCCTCAAACCACATGTTTGGACGTGTGATTTGTCAGGGATTTCTTAAAGCTGTTGGAAATGCAGCAATATTCGTGCGGAAGAATTAAAAAAACAAAAAAAAGGAATACTTTTAGTTTGTGCTCCCGACACTAATAATAAAAATCTGAACGGACACAATAGAGGCTTACAACTCACTTAAGCGGTGTTACTTCAATGTAACTACCAATATTTTCTCAGGTGGTACTTACGTATAGAACGTTTGAGAACCACTAAAGGATTTGTGCGGGAATGCTGAGCACTTCCATCTATTGTTCCCCTGTTCTTTGGTTGCTAACTTCAGTAGTTGCTAATTCCTAGTCCAGATCAAAGGCAGATTAGGCTTCCATTCATTTTCAATGGGGAAGTGGCTCACTTAATTTTATTTTTTTCAAGTAGCAGAAAAAGTTGAATTGTTGAAATTGGCTGAAGAATGTAGGAGATAGCAACCAAAAAGTCAGTGAAAGCTTGTATAGGGAATAGTAGTTTGGACATGCTGACTCAGCATTCCCAATCAATATTATAAGAAACAGTGCACCTTCATGATTTGGCATTTTCTTATCACATAAAATATTATACCAGTATTAGCGTGACTTAAAGAGAAAGAGAGAGTCAGAGGACGTGGCGAGCCAGACGTGACTGGATGGTGGAAAATGTCAGAATGCCAGCCTGAGTCACTCTCCGAGCCGCACAGCCGGATCACTGGCTCACACAGAGCATGTGTTTCTATCATCAGGAGGATTGTTTGCCTGTCACTTTAGGAGTTCTTGTTGCTTTGAACATGCCAGCGCTGAGGCCGCGGCCCCCGTCAGGACAGAGACATGAGACACGTTTCGGCCTTGTTAAAAAGCAGCGGCGGCGGAGATCCCGCGTGAGCCGCACGTGTGGAGAAAAGACCAAACATCCGAATAACTTTGTGTGTGACCGTGAAACCTCCACCTGTTTGAGAGTTTCACTCAGCTCAGTCAAGGTTCATTCCTGTGTCCTCCGCAGACTCAAGGAAAGTCATTTGTGGTTATATGCGAATTGTGAACAGCAGGCCTTCCACATTTCATCCCTCATCATTCATTATCACTCAGCGCTCCTTTATCCAAGACATGACATGATGGGGAATGTATTTTTGCGCGGGCTGCGCTGAAGAGGAAATCCAGGCATTAGTCACTCGGGCCCCTTCACTGTTGTCACAGGAGGGACTTTCTGACTTTCAAGTAAACGAAAAAAGGATTCCTGAGGACTTGCCACGGTGCACTTTTCCTTTGATGTCTCCTTGCTGAGCTTCAGATGTGATCATTATTTAAACAGAACCACACAGTCATTCATTTAGAGCCTTGATTTTGGCAGCCACTGATGAGGTGGTGTCGAGAAATGTGGTTTTGTGTCGTAAAATGGGAAATAGTGGCAAATCCCTCAATTCAGCCCTGTGTTTTTTTTCTTTCAGTTTTTCTTTAAAGTTGGTTAAATTCCCCCCCACTGCCTTATCTAGATCACTGTCACTGCCACCGGTGTTACACATGGAAACGTTAAAGTTGAGGGTAGGACCGGCGTCCTCTGAGGAATGAGCTCTTCACAGAGGATTTAGGTTTTCAGAGGGACTTCAAACATCCGAACGGAACGAGCAGACCCCATGTGAAGGAGAGAGAAATTCCCCAGTATATGAGCGTGGGTGTGGGCTGCCCATGCATTTCCGTTGTTTGCGACCCCCTCTCCCTCCTCCGCCTCAAGCCTACTGTGATTGCATTGACCCGCTTCCTCCTTGTGCCCCCGAGGCTGCTCGTATTGTGGGGATTCGGTGTTGTTTCCTCCTTCCCTGTTTGTCCTCCAGGAGCTCGGAGAGACGGGTGGAATTGGAACAAGCTGTGGAAACACCGCTTCCATGGGAGTGTGGGTCAAGGAGACCCCCAAGATGGCCTTTCTCATATATGTGGAATCAACTTCCCAAGCCTGAGCAGGAAGGAGTCTGTGCGCCATATTTTAACCTAAGTCATGGACGGAGGTTACATCCAGAAATGGATGTATTGATGCATTATATCTCTGCCCTGAAAACAGAAGTTTCAAACAAAGTACTCTCTTTATTATAGCGCTCTTCCATTTTACTTGACTCAACTCCAAATACACAGTGGCCCGTCAACGAGGTGCAGACGCTCCTGTGTTTGAAAGGCCTAATCTAAGCCTACAAACACCAAACCATTTTTAATTCAAATAGATTATACACTCACTGAAACATAATTATGGGTAGTATATTCCATTTCTGCTGTTTCCCCTACTTAATCCCTACTTTTACTTTTCACCAGTGTTATTTCTTGTCAGTAGTACTTTCTAAAACTAACCAAACAAATGTAGGGGGAGTAAATCAGTTTCCTCTTCACACCGGCACACGCATGCGCAGTGTACCGTGCTGTTTGTGTGATTTACAGTGTGTTTTCAAGTGAAAACACAGTAGTGTGGATGCACGAGTGCCGACTGCGCTTTTTTGTTACGTTCAGTGTTATTCTGAGTTCATGTATGTGCCACAGAGACAAGGAGGAGGAAATAAATCAATTGTCATCCATCAGTTTGAATCACAGAGCGATTCCCAGTAATTATGTCCCATGACGAAGCCAATAGTGTAATTAGGGGTTAGTGCAGAGCAGAGTGTGTGGACCACATCTGGGATCCCCCGGGGACTCCGAGTCTCAACATGCTCACTGGAGTGTGAGAAACTCGGTCCATAAGCACACCTTAAGACCCAGGGTTACTGCATGTACAGCAACACATCACAGTCTGACAGGACAAGATTGACATCAAATAATTAGAATTGAATTCCGCTATAACATTCTCAGTAACACTCCAGAACAACTTCTCTGTGTCGGGAGGAAATCAGGCTTGGCATCTCGCATATAAACTGCCGTCATCGCTGTGCTTTGACTGAGGGAACACGAGTGAAGCAAAGCAACAGGTGAATTTAGGGCCTGTTTTTGTATTTTACCTTTATAGTGTGAGCAAACCACTGAGGCAAGAAACTTTCTGCATCCAGACGAGCATTTTCAGCTCAGTATAGAAGAAGTCCTAACTAACACTCCCTGGAAAATGAAGGGTCTCCTTTTCTGCTAACCTGGACGAAAACACAAGGAGATTTCAGACAGAAGTTGAGTTAAAGTGGCATTTTTTTAGTAAAAGTTGTCCTTAGTTTTACTCAGCAGCAAGAGGGTCACTGATTCGAATATGTTTCTCCCCGTGCATGGGTTCTCTCCTGGTATTCCAGGGTAACTTCCTCCCACAGTCCAAAAACATGCAGATTAGTTTAATTGGGCACTGACTGTGGGTGTGAATGTGAGAGTGAATGATTGTTCTTCTCTGTGTGCTGGCCCTGCGACGGATTGGCGACATGTCCGGGGTGTACCCCTCCTTTTGATCCATCCATGTCAGCTGCGATTGGCTCCAGCCACCCAGCGAATAGTAGAAGTTGTAGTAGTAATACAGTATATTCCTAGTACGTTCATGTACACGTCGACCCTGAGTAGAAAATAAGTCAAATATTTGTTTTGCACGTCCCATTTTCAGGGTTTGAAAAGGCCAGGGTAGTGCAGTGATAACAGGATGTACGCATTTTTAAATGATAGTGTGGATGTATAGCCTTAGCTCATCATGCTGGAGGTCACATTCTTGCTATGGGCCGCTGCCGTTCTCTTATCCTCTAATCGAGCCTGCATGCTACCTAGCTACAGGTGTTCAAGTTGAGAGTCAGGGACACTCCCCTGAAGAGTGAGATATAGGGGGCATCAGTCGGCCGGCCGCCCCTGCCTCTGCCTCTGCCTCCTCACCCGGCATTGGTGGTTGAGGTTGGGTTTGTGTGGCCTAACAGCTGCTCCTAAATTAGAGAGTAGGAGAGGACACAACAGAACCCAGGAATGTGTGGAGTGTCTGGATTACCTTTCTCTTCCGCAGGATCCTGGGAAGATAGCTGAAGCTAGGTTGTTGCGTTTTTTTTGTTTTTTTTCCCTTCCCTGTCAGGACGCTGTGTAATCCAGGACATCATATCTATGCACAAACGCATTCCTGACCTCATATTCCAAACATTCCAGCCGGATTAGATGCTAGGTGGGGGGGCACATATGCCAGGAATGGGTATTGGAAGATTAATATAAGCAAACAGCAGGGATAGAGAAAGCCAACGTGTTCAGGCTGACAGATTCTGCCCTCAGCCACACTAAAAAAAAGGTGCAACCTCTGGTGCTCTGCATTACCACACTCCCTTCATTAGTTGCTGGGGAGACAGTGACCAGGTCACTGGGGGTCAGAGCTTTCAGAGGCACGGTTGTAAAATTGCCTACACAATAAAGTCAGGCTCAGTAATGTTGTCGTGGCCATTCAGGAGCGATTAGCACGACACAGCACTGGGATCCACCCAGGAACACAACCTTTACCTAAAGCTGCAGGACACTGGGGGGGTGGGGCACTGGACAAAAACAGGCGGTGAGGGAGGAGCAATGAAAACAGTGTTTCCAGACGGCAAAAACCATGTAGATACTGTAGATAGGGAGGCATGAGAGAGGAAGCAGAGGAAGAAGAGATTGATATAGTGGGGGCGAGGAGATGGGCGGAGCGGAGAGATTAAAGGCGAGGGTTTGCCGGACAGCTGTTTGAACAAGAGGAGAAGGGGATGAGACGGAAAGAAAAATAGGACGGAGAGGGAAAGATGAAACGTCTACGGCGGCTTAGAGGTACAAGCTTCCAGATCAGGAGAAGGAGAAACGGATCCATCCGTCATGGGGGATTTTTGTCTTCCCCTCAGTCGTCCTCCTGCCATACACCAGCATGATGTTTTTCCTTCACTATGTTTTAATAAAAGTGGAATTACTTGCAAGGCCTCCGCTCTCCTCTGGCCCTGGGTGGTGTGGTGTGGAATGTCTGCTGCTGGCAGCCACCTCCACCCTCTCCACGCAACAATCACGCTTCTCACACAAGCTTCACACTTAGATCTGTTGTGGCATGATCACTAGAAAATATTGGATGACATTTTGGATGGAGGCCGTCTGTCCTAAGCTCCTCCCAGCATGATGGCCGCATGTAGTTAGAAAACATGATATTAAAGTCTTTTGTTGTTTCTTTTTATGTGAAAATGCTAACATTTATTTAAACTCAATGTGCAGCTGCTTAATAGAACAAATACAAAGGCCCTACAATCTGCCCAATGTTTGATTAAAGTCTCCAGACATGGCTGGAAACAGAAGCTTCATCCACACGACTCCGTTTCCATTTAAGAAAATGCATATGTTCTGCTTTGTATACACCTGAGTTAGTCTGGATGAGCAATAATGGAAACCTTTGGTTCTTATCAGCCACGACTCGACAAATACATGTGAACGAAAAAGCTCTGCAAACACCAAATTTTCAGTTTCAGTTTCTCTTCATCATCAGTCTGATAACAGAAATCCCTGCACTGACTAAGCAAACACTGGCAGACTGGAGGAATCAGCTTCCTGCTTATACCAGGAATGGTATAATCTTAATCTGTATCGGAATGGTCACATGAGGCCATGATGTTTTAGACACATGTGGACGCAAATGACTTCTGGTACTGATTGTCAGAAGTCGATTGTAGAAAGCAACAGTTAAAAAAAAGATGGGGTACACGGCCGCACAGTGGAACACGCTCAGAACAATGAACAGACAAACTGGCAGAAACTGAAGAGGGAAGACTTTATACTGCAGGTGTGGCTAATTGAACACAGGTGAAAGTAATGAGGGCGGGGCCTATAATCAAACCGGTGGCTGTGGAATCAAACAGATCTACTACAGGAGGAAAATGATGAGAAAATGACCAAATAAAACAGAATACGGCACAGAATAAACACATGTTGTGTGCAGAAGTCAACTGATCAATAGTAACACAAAAATGTGATGCACATGTGACCTACAGTATATCCAAAGAGCAAAATAACACTCAAACAAAAAGACCTAAAGTTTCTATGACGAGTTCAGTTCAGCTACAGTACATTGTGTGCTTATTTGCACAAAAACAATAATTTAGTGATCTTTCCAAATGACAGAGACTGCATGTCAAAGAAGATAGCGTGTCATGGTTTGTGCCTTGATAATTTTCCATTCACTTCAAAAGGAGTGGTCAACGATCCTCTTAAGAGTTTCCTTGAGGTTCGACAGCCCTCAGGGCGCAGAGCACTTAAACCATATCGACCTCAAAACACTTCTCTCTGGACTCACCCCATCTCAGGCCACCGCGACAGTTTCTTATCACTAAAGTGCGCCTCTGGGCCAGGCCACCGGCTTCAGGGATGGAATGCGGTGTGCACTTTTTAATCCGTGTCTGCTAAAACCTGCCGTTTCCTAAATTTAGCGCGGGTTTCTTACTCTCAAGTTGATCCTTTCACTGACCACAGTACATCGTCCAACAGCTGCTGTGGCGAGTCTGCACTCGATAACATCTCTGACTGAATCTAGTGTAATGACGGGGGGTGGCAAGGGTAGTAACCACTCGTGTAATCTCACACCGCTTCAGCTGGCTGGGACAAAAGAAGCTGCGGGCTTCCATGATAGACTTTGGAGATCAGAGGATTCTTTGGCCGACAAAACTAACACTGCTGTTGATTTTGGCCAGAGTCATGGCAGACACTCAGCATTCAGTTTCCCTGTACAGTTAGTGGCTGTAGCTCGACTGTGCTATTCAATGAAACAACTGTCTTTGTTCCTGTGTACGAGCACTCGTCGGGAATCCTGTCAGTACGAGGGGGCAGTTCACATGCACTCCTGTCACGTCTGTCATTACTAGGCAACCGAAACCTGGGAGCTGTGGACATGACCAGCCTCAACAAAAACTCCTCTCTTGCATTAAATGATTCAGGAACTTTGTGTGATTGAGGTTCAGAGTTTAGTGAACAACTACTGTGACTGGAGTATTAAAGGATGTGCTCGCTACACTCCACAAAGTTGAGATATAGTATTCTAGACTTGACAAAGAAGTATTTTTAAATAACAGCAATCTGGTACCTTGAGGTGTCAATATCACATGAAATGCTCATTTGATCGAACACCGTAATGTGTTTTTTCATTGTCTGTAACTTACTGCCTAGCCAAGTCTTTTTTAACCCGAACCCTAACCTCGCTGACACTTGTACCGGTGACGTATCTCTCCTACCACTGGTTAGTGCGTTAGGAAAAGCTGCTATGGGTTGTATTTGGGGACCCTATTGGACGTTTGGTAGCAGGTAGTTAGTACCATGACTGCCATTCCGAGGTTTTTGTAGCTCCGTTAATTCCAAAATAGTTCTTGAAGCTGAAAGGGCATTCATTTGGTGCACTGGTCTGGATTTCACCATGTTTTTTGTCTTCTATTTTTTGCTCTCGGGGCAAGAACTGTGGAACATGCGCACAACGCCCCCAAGTATTTCGACTCCCAGCCTCATTATCGAGAAATTCAATTTAGCACATTTCAGCCCGACACAGTAGTAATGTTATTTTAACGCACTGCCAATAACAAATCTCTCCTCACTCATTTGCAGACCTGTGTTACCTCTGACGCAGGTGCAGATTAATGTCATTGTGGGAAAACACACTTGTGCGAGTGTGTAAGTGTAAACGAAACAGGAGATTGATTGGGGGTATAAGACAGGTACAGGCCAATTATCCCATCCTCGGTTGCTTTAGCTGTAATTACACGTTAGTGAAGCACTGGCGTTGTTACTCGCTGGCTGTTGTTTTGATTGCGCACTAGCGGAGATTAGTGTTTTCTCCCTGTTCCTTTTCTTGGTGAACATCCCGGGCTCTGGAGGGCCGTGCTGGGACACGCAGAGGCACAGGTGGGGCTGTGGGTGCAGCCTCTCTCACCTCAGTGTGCAAGTGTGGGAACCACTCCGCCGCAAGTAGTGCATGAGCAACAAGGACCGTGAGGGAGTGTGTGGTGTAATCTCCTCTAACGCTCTCACTCACACACGCATGCATCCACTCAGCGTTCACTCTTGCTCATTTCCAAACATCAATCTTTCAAATGAAAGCTCAAACTGAAAACACATAGACACAGGCGTGTTTGTGTTGTAAATACAGATAAGTAATAGCCTGCACTGATTCCACTGTTGGACCGAAATCAGTGAACATCCATGAAGACGTTCGCGAGACAAATCCCAGCAGGAATAAATAATCATTTGGACAAATATGTCGCATGTGGTTTAGTTTTCTGTGAGGTTATTGTTTTTCTTCTCTGGAACAAGCTTCAGACCAACCAAACCTGTTTAACCTCGATGAAATCCATTCAAAACATTTCAATACTTGGCAATGCAGAAAAAAATAACGCAAAGTTTAATTACCCATGTTGTAATAAAGTAAATAAAGCAAGCAACTGCCTGGGGCAACGGCTGCGTCAATAGTAGACTTTTATGAAAACACAGTTAAATTTGATGATTTGCGACGTACTAGTGACTGTAATGACACCATAGAAAAAACAGTAATGAGTTCATGTGAGCGTAGCACATGAAGTACAGTGTTACCGCTCACTTTATTAGGTACACAGGACACCTGGTCACTGGTGCTCTTCTTCATACCTCGGTTGTAACATTGTAATGTGTCGTTATTTGAGTTCCTCTTGCTTTTTTTCTTCTTTTGAATCATTTCAAACCAGTCTTGTTGTCCTCTGACCTCTGGCCTCAATAAGACATTTTTTTCTGGGAGACAATATTTTCTTTTCTCAGACCAAAACAGGCCAAGTCGATCAGACGTTCCTGAAATCCTCAGAGTGGCCATTTGCGCACCAACAACCATGCCACGTCCAAAGTCACATAAATCACATTTGGAACTTTAGAACGTCAACTTCTTCATGGCTAAATGTGTACAAATTGCTGCCATGTGATTGGATGATATTTGCATTTAGAAGCAGCTGAACAAGGAGCTGTATGCATATTTCTTATCCTTTTGGCCTATAAACTCTTTTGCTCTAGATGTAGAGATTCCAACACTCGACTGTGATCAATATAAGTGTAATGACCACACAATGAACTAACATGGTTTGAAAATGGAGAAAAAAAATGTAATTAAACCAGAAAAAGTCTTGTCAGGATGTGGGTCACTTCTGGCCTTCATCTGGCCCTGTGAGCCTGAATATGACCGCAAACGTCCTTAAACGTGGTGGACATGTGGGACTCTTGGCAATAACATTGGCAATAGTCGGTAATAATTATGGCCTGGATATCTTCAGGCAAGTGTGGGCCAGCTTCGGTAAAGATGTGGCACAATCGCTGACATGTGGCCGACACGTGGCGATGCAGTAGCCAGCTTGTGGCCCAGATCTGGCAAACGGTAGCGAAACCGCCCAAGTGGCATCACTCCAAAGCGGTATGTGAGTCAGACTGAGTGTCAGGTACAGCATGGGCCGGATCTGGGCCACAAAGGTTTCACTATCTGGAAGAAGCTCAAGGAGAATAAATTACAGGAGGGACTTAAAGCTCTGGGGTTTGTTTCTGAAACACTTCTAATCTTATTTGTTGACGATAGACTATAGCATGACTCCTGATATCCAGACCTGAAATAACAGTGAAATGACAAAGAAAGTGCAGCCAAAATTCAAAAAATTCCTCTACAGACAATGACATTCACTGATTTGGGGGCGGAGCTTTAGTAAAAGGGCCGACAGGAGTGGGGGTGGGATGTAGCCTGTTATTACTAGTTTTCTAAGAGTTACAGACTGGGACAAAAAGCAGTGTGTATAAACGAAACTATAAAAAATAAACCAAATACGTAAAAATGTGAAAAAATGTCCAATTTGTGCCACATGTCTGTGTCTTACTGGGTTTAACAGGGATTTCTGTGCCTCCCTATGGGAGAAAGTATGATAGCAATACAGATTATTGTAATTTATACTAACCACCAGGTCATTATGCCTTGTTTTCATCAGCACACTATCATCTTCAGCTCTGGGAAGAGCATGGCATCAAAACAACTCAACCACCCACTGAGAAAAAAAAAATGACATAATTGCTAGTCATGCGCAGGCAAAAGTGGAAGACATTTACCCCAAATGAGTAACATTTGCAAAGCCACATCCCGCAGAAAACGACATGCAGGGATTTCTACACAAATCCACCAGCGTGTACTAGCGAGAGCGAGAGATGGAACCGTGATGTGCAGCGGTGCCCGTCTTTGTGAAGGAATGCGGAGGGATGACAATAAATTGCGGCTCTAATACAGATTTTATAGAGCTGTGGTGGTGGTGGAGGGGCAGTTGGGGGCAGTGGGCTGGCAGCTGTTGCTGCTGCTGTGCGGGGGCCCTCAGGTCTCGGCCTACTCCTAATGGCCGGACCAGCTGTCGGAGTTCTGTCTGTAGGGGCGCGGGGCTTCAGGAGGCGGGGAGGGCATGAGAACTTCCACCCCCCTGTCCTGGGGGGCGGGTCCCTGCCTTGTCTGCCCTCCTCTGAAAGCGGGTGATTGATGGCGCAGGGTTGACACCGTGCTTCTCCAACAATTGACTCAGGAGGGACAGAGGATGAACAGAGAGCCCGGGACCCCTCCACGTCTTTCTCCTCGTGGTTTTCAGAGGCAAATGTGGGGATCAGTCGCAGTTATAATTCAGTCATTTTTCTCAATATGTCTTTTATTTGACATTTTTAGTGCAGCATATGCCACTCCAAACACTTTCCAAGGCTGTCGCCGCAATAACTGCGCAGGACGGTGATGAGTTATCCCCTCGCTTTATTGGTCAGATTACATGGATCCGAACACATTTTCGTCAAAAAGCTTAAATGACCTCCTGCCTTTCACTAAGATAAGCTGTCATGTTGCAGAGAGACTCCCGTGCCCTCTCCTTTGCACCCAATCAATTCACTCTGCCGGCACAGTGAAGATCCACGGTGCTTCCAGGTTGGACAGCACGCTACATTTGAGTGGGTCACGAGTGGGTATCAGGCCAGAGCCTCGGCACCGCGGCCTGCTAACACAGACCTGACCTTTAGCTCTAAACCCCCGGGATCTTCCCTGGATCCCTTTCAGCGAGTCGCCAGCACCTCCGTTCTCCTTCAAGATTTACAGCCCCATGAGAGGAGGTGGAAGGGGGTGGGTGGCTGATGGTGGTGGTGGTGGTGGTGGTAGGGGTATTGGGGGGGGGGCACTGTCCGGCAGCTGTTCACAGTGGTCTTAAGTAGCTATTTCACACGGAAACGGTGTCATAGCTCTCTGGATTCCTCCAGCTGGCCGCTCTCCAGCTCTGTCTGAATTGCATTCCTGCACAGAGATGCACTCGCTGCCCTCCGTTCTCACTGCCCTGTGAATGCAGATCGTCCGGGACCCTCCACCGAGTCTCTCAGTCTGTACATTTATATCTGAAAGGGAAGGGAGGGGGGGGACATGAGATGCTCCCATCTTTAGAAGTGACAGGATATTGAAATTAATGTTTGGATTCCTTGTCTATTTATTTGAACCATAAAATAATTAAACTTTAACTACTTTATAGTGTGGAACCTTTTTTCTGTGTTTTTTATTTCCATTGGCCGGTCTGCCAAAAACTAAATTGTCTTACAGCAATTGTTATTTTATCCACTATCACATTTTAGTGTATTGTATAATTTTTTACAGTATACAGTACATTTTTAACAAGTACAGTATATATATGTATATATATAGATATATATATCTATATATTGATATATATATAGGTATTTATTAAGTCTGTCTTGCTACACATGTTCTTCATTTTGTAGTTAACGTATTAACAGGAATTGGCAATGGGTGTAAAAAGTCTTGAGTGATTGATTGATGTTTGTGGCATTAGAAGGAGACACGGGGCAGATAAAGAGGGGTATACAGGAGGTGAAAAATCCAGTTTCCTGCCTCGTCTCTGTCCCTGTCCTCTGCAGAAACAGGACTCACAGAGGATTTAATCACCGTTTAGAGAGCTTGTGTGAAAGTCAAACACTTTTTCCCACAATCCAAAGACAGATCCATCATTCAGATGTGTTTACTTTAGGCAAAAAGCTCCAGTCTGCAAGCCACGCAGTGCATGTGTGTGTGTGTGTGCGTGTGTGTGTGTGTGTCTAAGTGGGTGGAAGGAGAAGGAGAAACTGTTCATAATGAAAGAGGATATAGGGAGTGTGAGGGAGTGTGTACACACAACTACTGCAGATTCTTTTTTTTTTTATGTGTGAACTATGATAAATTAAGGGGTTTTAATTTAAGACACAGAGAAGTGGTTAATTACACACGTATATTTAAAACTATTTAACAAACTTGATGACACAGTGACAAATAGGTTAAAGAAACGTCAACATCACAGGAATGCAGTTCCACGAATCGTTCTCACAGTAATGTCACCAAAATGCTTTCTTGGTGCGTTCAAGTGTCTTCCAACTGCGGATTCTCAAATTTGTGTTGCCCTCAAAATCGCTGCACTCTGCCACACCAAAGCCCATAGAGAAAAACAGTGATTTTAGAGATGTCCGTCCACCGCTGCCTCTATCAGTTAAGTTCAAATGAGTTATTTTGTCACTTAAGTGTTTGAAATCCTTTGTTTGAATTTTAGAAAAAGTAACACAAACTTACCAAAGTCTGCAGACGTTAACCAGCCGCTCCTGTGTCTCTGTGAGCTAAAAACACTGATTTTGTCTCTGGACTTTAGTGCAGAAGAGTGTGGAATTTTAATAAGCAACACAAACTTAATTCTTAAGATATCATAGACCATGTATTATTTATTAGGCACGAAATATGTAGCTTATTAGTAAACCTTTAAAACTGAACTTCACACTTAAACCTGAAGTATTCCCTGTTAAAGGCTTCTTTTATCCCCCTCTCCGAGGTGTGTTTACATCATTCTGTCCATTGTACATGTATCATTGTATAGAGAAGGAGGATAAATCCTATAACATTCCCTTTAAAGTGCAGAAACATGTATAAACATAAAATGGATATTACATGTTCATAGACTTTCTTGAAATACTAACAATTTGGAAACTTTGCAAAAATAAAAGGAGCCGAATAAACAAAGGGGAAGTATGTTGGGTAGCCTTGTGCTGCCTTTGTCACTCTCTGAGATGACATCACACAGGAGTGTGCCCATACCTTCTCTCCTATGCTCTGAGGTCCACTTCACTTGAAGTGCTCCCACAAAAAAAAAACAAAAAAAAACCAGAATGAAAATACAAAAAAAGATGATATTGTTCTGAAGCAGCCGAATCATCGTTATCGCTGCTCTGTCATTGGTCCCCATGCCTGTCCATCCACAGGGGGTCTCTGCCGCTGATTGGCCGTGACCAGTTTTGTAGAGGGGCTTCTAATCCTCTCAACACTCTCTGTGGGTGCTCTTGGGGGCTTTTCCCACATAAATCAGTCTGGCCTGGGTGGTAAAGTCATCACGTCCACTGTGTCCACACATACTGCCTGTTAGCACCCGTATCACATGGAGCGTGCTCGCTCTGAAAGGCCAGCGAACATGAAAGGAGGGAGCTGGCTGACCACACTGTACATATACTGGCAGATCCAGTTACTGGACCCATAACAGAAACAACACCAATGCACCATGTGACGAGACTCAGACCGGCCAGTTCAGTGTGATCAAGAACTTTGGACTGTGATCAAGAACTTTAAACTGTTATTAAAACTTCAAAATTCGAGCAGTAACTAAAGAAATTTGAACTGTGATTAAAGAACTTTGAACTGTGATTAAAAAACTCTAAACTGTGATTAAAGAACTCTAAACTGTGATTAAAGTACTCTGAACTGTGATTAAAGAACTCTAAACTGTGATTAATGAACTCTAACTGTGATCAAATAACTTTGAACTGTGATTAAAGGACTCTAACTGTGATTAAAGAACTTTGAACTGTGATTAAAGAACTATAACTGTGATTAAGGCACTCTGAACTGTGATTAAAGAACTCTAACTGTGATCAAATAACTTTGAACTGTAATTAAAGAACTCTAACTGTAATTAAATAACTCTAAACTGTGATTAATGAACTCTAACTGTGATTAAATAACTTTGAACTGTGATTAAAGAACTCTAACTGTAATTAAAGAACTCTAAACTGTGATTAATGAACTCTAACTGTGATTAAATAACTTTGAACTGTGATTAAATAACTCTAACTGTGATTAAAGAACTCTGAACTGTGATTAAAGAACTCTAACTGTGATTAAATAACTCTGAACTGTGATTAAAAAACTCTAAACTGTGATTAAAGAACTCTGAACTGTGATTAAAGAACTCTAAACTGTGATTAAAGAACTCTAAACTGTGTTTAAAGAACTCTAAACTGTGATTAAAGAACTTCGGACTGTGATTAAAGAACTTCGGACTGTGATTAAAGAACTTCGGACTGTGATGAGGAACTTTTTAAAGGCCCAGTCATCTCATGTTTGTAAAGGTCAATTTGCCAGGAATGATGTGAGGTGGTGGGATGTATCAATGTATGTATATATATATATATATATATATATATATATATATATATATATATATTATTATTATATATGTATATATATATATATACATATATATATGTATATATATATACATATATATATATATATATATATATATATACATATATATATATACATATGACGTGTGAGACCCCTGCAGTACTTAAACACACGTCCCCTGCTATGAGCCTGGTTTACGAATGATAGGGAAAAACATGACTGTACCATTTTAGCTCTCGTGCATGGGTGGTCGTCTCGTCGTACTGTACCATTCACATGCAGCTCTGAATAAAGAAACCTGTGCATCACAATAGCGATGTTATCCCAAGGTATCAAAGGCCCAGTGTGAGGAATTACAAACAAAGTTGTTCTTTGTACAGCCGAGTATATTAACACAGAAAGGTTAGCAGTACAGGCAGACTGGTGATAAGCAGCTAAATCCACACAGTGACAGTTGATTTTACACAGTGTTTTCAATGAACGCCAGCTCTTTTACCTCAAAATATTAAAGTTTCTATCCCATTACCACTGTTTTAACCTAGATTTCAACTGTTTTTTGACCAGAGTGGGATGGTGTTTAATCTCAGGCCAAATGACTTTGTGACAGTGCTTGAATTTTGTGCAAGAAAGAGGAGAAGAAAATTTACAAAGACTGACTTTGACCCAAGATCCTGGGGACAATCACTTGCAATCAGATGCAGACAAGTGGACACCATGGACGAACAAGCTCCCCCATCTTTAGATGTGTCCGCACATTCGGCCCTTGATTTTGAGGCAATTAGTCCTGGAAAGTCCCTGAATTTGATGTCAACCAAGGTGTGGGAACCCTGTGATTAGCATTAGCAGCTTCTGCATTAAATAACGTGCTCTTCGATGTCTCGATATTTGCCATCTCGTCTCGTCTGCACATCACAACGACCATGTTACTAAACTGACAGCAGTTCAAAGTGCAGATGTGGTCACATCCCGACAGAGAGCTGAGCTATAAATCCCCAACTGTCGCATCTTTGTTTGTGTGATTGGAGATTCCCCCTGAGTCCTGCGCGAGAATTTTGTCGCCAAGGCTTCTACTCTCACACTTTCTCTCTAATACAAACAAAACCTATTTGTCCTGTGTGTGTGGGTGGGTGTGTGTGTGTGTGTGGAAGGAAAGAACACTACAGGGCTATAGGACACAAAAAAAAGTGTCCTAAAAAGAAACTAGAGGCTCTCCCACCGCTGTTGTTCGGACACACATTGGATCGAGTTGGCTGCTCTCTTTTATTTCTGGAACAATCACGGCCAGGTCGTGTTTCCACCGGGAAATGTCGGAGCAGCTACTTCCCCCTAATGAGATCAGCCAGAACGAAGACGAGCCGTAATTTTCTTATTGGCTCTTCATTTTCTGGAGTCAAGCGGCAGAGATTGTAATCCTCTTAGACAAAGCATTTAGCTCATGAAGGAACAAAAGTGCAAGTCTTTTGGTCCAATGAGCAGCTTTTCTTTTCACATTCTGATCACACGGTGGCTTCCTTAAAGGTGGAGTTCCGGGTTTTGTGTTAGGTGTGGTTGTAAAAGGTACGGATACGCATGTCACCCGGCGGGAACCAGTGGGGACAGGAAAACTACATTAAATTTAGACTGCTTAAGTCTAAAATATATCTTAAAAACATGTTTGCCACTTTATAGTGCTGTTGGAAAATGAAGTTTGTGTTCTGTTGTGATTCACTCACTCCCCACACCAAAGTCCATAGAGAAAATCAGCAATTATACATTTAGGCACACAGTAGATGTTGAACCACCGTTTTCCTCCATCACTACGCTGCAATTGGTTCTTTTATAACTTGAGTATTTTAAAGCCCACATAAACCGGAAGCTCCAATTAACGCTGCGTTTGTGTGTGTATCTGCGTCATTACCTCGTTTATGAAACCCTAAAGTTTCAGAACAAACAGTTCAGCCACTGCTGAGAAAATAGTGTTGTATTGTTTTCCTGGGCTCTGCGAAGCGGATCGGCACTTCCTTAATTTGATGTCGTCATCAAAAATCCTCACCACTCCTCTCACCACCGTAGCGCCTCCCGGTGCGCGCACTCGTCCGGGCACATCCGGTTGCGTACATTCAACCGCAGAAGAAGAAGAACTACTCTCGTTGTAGCTGCTGAGATGCAGAGCATCCACCGTGCCAGAGGGGGAGCTGTGTATCTGAGAGCTGGCCTATCTATTACATCACTTCCAGGTACCTGGCCAATCACAGGACAGTGGGAAAGCTCTCGTTGGCTGGCCAATCACAAAACAGTCCACATTCTGGGGGTGTGGTTTTGGTCTGAAACGGCGCGGCTGATGAGAGCGTCAGTGAGGAGATATTTTGATCGGCTCATTTGCAGCGATTAGGAGGTTTTTAACCATGAAAACAAGTTAATACATGTAAGTAGACCTCCATAACTAACATATATGTGTGATACAAGCATTCGATGTCACCTTTAAATAACGTGTTAAGATTCATATTTGTGACTCAGACGCACCAAACGAGGCAACAGTGTCTTTGCGAACCTAAAAACGCAGACTTTCTCAATGGAGTTTGGAACTACAGCTCACTGTGAGACGTGTCCCATGATTTCAGTCATTTCTCAGGCTTATTCCCGAAAAACATGAACTAGAAATGATCGCTTCTACTCTAATATGCTCCTGTTTAAATACGGTCAGACATGAAAATGTCTTTAACACACACGCATCGAGACCTATAGTTGTGTTTTTGGTGTTTTTTTTAGAGGAATGAGGTACGTGAGGCATTTGGAGACTTCGAGTGTCTGGATAGCAACGCTCTGTAAATACAGCCGTCTGTCCCTGAGCACACTCATGAGAAATCTCTCGCTGGGACGTCCTCCAACTGGAAGCGAGTCAAAATACTGCCAGCACCTGCCAGAGTGAGCTGGGAGTGCCGCTACTGCATCCCCACAGGGTGAAAGACGTGTCTCACAGATGGGTGAAAGCCCCCCGAGGAAAAATCTGATTATTACACGCATTTGTAACATAGATACTCTTGATTACACCTTCCCCACTGTCTCTGGGTTATAAAGAGGATTTTAATCACTTGAATTAACGCCCGCTAAAGAAAACAGGAGTGGCCTAAACATGTCCCGGAGCACAAACAGACTAAATCAAGCCATTGAAAAGTTTTGCTCTGCCCCGACTTTCATCGCACACTGGGTGCCAAACCAAGCAGGTGTCTGTGAGGCCTTTAGAGGCTCTTTTCAGTGACCCCTATAGATGACGTCACACGCACTAACGAACTTCACTCCAAAGCGGCCTGCTGCATTCATGGTCCTGCCCCCTTCAGTGCCATGAAGACGGGGAGAGAGACGGCGCAGTGTGCTTGAGTATTCGCGCACCGCTCCCTCCCCTGCGGAGAGAAACTGTGTCATAATGCCGGACTCCCTTTCTAATTCAAATCAAGGCTATTGTCTCTGTAAGCAGGCGGCTCCGCTCTGTGCCGCAGAACAACTGAGGCACTATATACACAGAGAGCGAGTCCACGGCCGCTGCCGTATAGGCCGAGGAAGAACTGCAGCCCAGCGCCTGGGATAATGGAAACGCTGTGTGCCTCTGCCGCTGCCATGTTCACACACTTCACTCTCTTATCTGCAACTCATCCACTGTAAACACAAATAAACAACCGAGCTCGCCCTCGGGGTCGGACAGACTCCAGCCTGTGGCCATGACACAGGAGCTGGCGTCTTGATGATGTTGTTTTTAAAGTGATTATCTGGGATTTTGCTGCACATCATTTCCGGAAAAAGGCGGTGTAACGCACAGATTTCGGATACCAGAGTCATTGTGTTGGTGTAAAAGCAAACATCTCTTTAGGAGTCGTAATCGTCGCTGTACTTTATTGTTTATTTTTCCAGCAACTTTTACGTTTATGCACTCCAATTGTGCACATTTACTTCAATACATTTTACTCTTACATTTTAGCTCAAGCCTCTTTTTTATTCCAATTCAAACTCACTTTTCTAATACGTAGAACGATATTACAACTTTCTGCCAAAGTCATTTTTTTTGGTAAGATACTTGTACTTTTACTCCCTTTAAGGTACTTTATATAAATATAAGGTATATTATATAAATGGAATCGTCTACGCACGTCAAGCAACGCAGGGCACGGAAGACAGTAGGTGGCGTCGTAGCAAACAAGGGAGACATTTCCCTCAATATCAACTTCACTTCTTTCTTGCACCAAATTCAAGCACTTCCAATGACCCCATGACCCGACGACTATGAGCAAATCAACGAATGGGCACTGATTAGTGTAAAAAAAAAAACGGAAAACAGAGGGTCAGGGGACTTCAGCTGAGGAGGCGGGGTCTAAAGCGACACATCAGGGCAGAACCGTGTCTGGATGTGGGTTTTTTGGAATCGGATCTGAGCACGAACTCAAGGGACGGACTGATGTGAACACGGTCGTCGATCGCTTGACGACATCTGTGTGATGTCAAACACTTCAGCACACACATCGTA
Source organism: Solea senegalensis (assembly GCF_019176455.1). Classification (NCBI taxonomy): domain Eukaryota; kingdom Metazoa; phylum Chordata; class Actinopteri; order Pleuronectiformes; family Soleidae; genus Solea; species Solea senegalensis. Next base: position 4,753,891 of record NC_058038.1, on the reverse strand, counting down.
GTTTCAGTTTCTGCCAATAAATGCCGCCTAAATGTTACATAGTGGACCTTTAACTTGTCTCGTCATGACACAGCAAAGTGTCCATTTGTGCTGGCGACGTGAAAACAGTGTCTTACACTGCTGTGTTTCCCTGCCTGCATTGTTTTACACGTCTAAAAGCGAGTGTGATGCATCAAAATGTGTGTGTTTGTGTGTGTGTGTGTGTGTGTATGTGTGTGTGGAGGGGGAGAGAGAGAGAGAGAGAGAGAAATCTCTGCGCTGGGACTGTGCACAGTGGAGGAGGGGGACGGAAGGGGGGAGTCAGAGGAGGCGGGCTCACGAGAGACGCTGCTGGGACACTTGGGGAAAGAGGAAAAGTTATTCAGAAGTTTTCTGGAGGCTCAGCGAGAATCACAGGCAGCAGCAGCAGCAGCCGTGGCCGAGCTGCGGAGGATTAAACACGGGACTGGGACCTAAAAACAGCTGCGCTCCTCCGGCTCTCTTCATGACAAGTTCCCCGTCGACTCTGGAGCCTTAAACTTTTTTTGTGAACTTAACAAAAGGATGTATTTCTACTGAAAGAGCGACTCGAAACGCTGGAAACTTTCCCACCGCAATGGAAGGGAATATTCCATGGATTATTCTGTCATTTTTACTTTTTATGCACATTTGTGAAGGTGAGTTTATTTGAACTTTTTGAAAGTGTCGCAGCGCACACGTTGCCTGTTGAGTGGACATGTCCGGACAGCCCGTGAATTTGGGGACATCTTTGATGATCCATAAAGCGCTGACATCGTTATTGCATGCGTTTTCTTATTGATTTACTGTTGTGCACTAGTATGATATGACTCAATTACAGTCTTCCCAATCAAATTAAACGCAAACATACGTTTCCCAAAGTCACTCAGATCATTTAAAACGCCAAAATAGTAACAGATTGCTGAGACGCTTACGCGCAACATGTGCCAAACTTTTACGCACGCAGATTGTGTGAGTATATTTAAATTCCATGCTACTTTATGGAGTAAAACGAGACCACCGCAGGGTTTTTTCTTTTTTGTTTAGCGCAGTGCTTGGTTTTATGAGAGACACTCAGTGCTGCACATGTTTATCTGGAGGATGTTTAACCCCAACACGTTTCCAAAAGTATTTATTGTGGGTCTAAATTGTAGTTGGAGGAGGGTGAGGCGACAATGAGTTTATCTTTAAGCAGTGGGTGATGATGAGCTGCAGTTTCCCGGCTTCTTCTGAACAAAGGCCCCTTTAAAGCAGCTGAACTCTGGTGTCAGAAATGTTAACAGGCAGAAACAATCCCAGCATGCAGCTGCAAACATCCCAGCATCCCCATCAGGATAAAGACAAATGTTTAATCTACTTCATTTTTATTTTTTTTTGTCCCCCTGACAAAGTAAGCAACTACGCATCTACAGTGGTAAAGACTTTCAGTCTGGAAGGATTTGCTTTAAAAAAAATGTATGAGTGAGTTTGAAGGGGTGGTTTCATGATGTTTTACAAAAAAAGTAAAGTTATTTTTATGCTTTAAATGACCCAATAAGATGGGATTTATAGCTCTCGTGTGAAATGGGTTAACGTGGAAATAATTCCTCAAGTGTGTGGTTCTCTAACGGATTTCTCCAATCTCCTCAGGGTTCCGATGCGTGGATAAATACAGACCTTGTGAAAATGCAGGGACGTGCATAGATTCGCCCCCTCGATGCATGTAAGTGGAACATGTGATGATGCCAGGGTGACACCTGTTTGATTCACCTATTGTTTGTGCTGAAGAAGTTTTGTTAACCTGTTTTTTTTAATCTGCTGGCTGTTCGTTTACTTCCGTCACGCTGAAGAAGTGGTGACAGACGGATAGAAATTGATTAGATCTTCTGCGAGATTCGACATGTTTCTCTTCCCCAGTCATCTCCTTGCACCTGTTGAGGAGCTTTTGTCAGACATAAATCACAGCATTACACCGCACATGAGTAAAGCTTTCCTTCCTCTCCGTCTTTGTTTACCTTTTATTTGCCGTATGAGTTAATTTCAAGGGTTTAAGCAACTTTTTTTGATCTGCTTTCTTTGTTTCCCGCTTGCTTTTGGGCATTTTGGAGCTCTCACATCTTTTGGCTCTGACAAGGCTTTTGTTTTCCAAATTTGTCTGGGGGTTTGTGTGGGAACCCGTCACAATAGTCAAGTCAAATAGCCTACAGGGTCTTGCCTAAGGGGGTCATTTACCCTTTAGTTTAGGAAACAGCCCTCAGTGTTTCACATGAGGCGATACAGTCATTTCTGGAACAACAAAAAAACCTCCCTGGTTGCCAGCTGCTTCCCTCCAAAACGGCCAATTTATTATTTTATTGGAGTGGGATTGCAGGTTTACCCTACTGCTCGGGGTCAAAGTTGAGCCTGTGCCGTGAATGCACTTCTCACAAGCAAATAATAAGACTTGCAAAGGCATTTAAGCCAATGTGTAACTTGCTTCTTCAATCATTAGCTGCAGGAAAGAGGGACGAGTGGCAAGAAGTAAATGTATAAGTCCTGACATCATGTTTTCTGAGGGTTTATCAGCAAAAATGAACACAATAACCTCACTGTTTGTCTTAGTGTTGACATTACTGTCCAGATTTAATGCCATCATATCACAGCACAGGGAGTGTTCTTATTCATTTCTTGGCAGACGCTGGTAGTTCATTCATCACTATCTTGGTTCAGTGCCAAGGGAGAAAAAGCACTTAAAGTGCAAAGGGGAAAGTTTCTCTAATGGAAGGGGACACATGTCGCACCATAGACTGTAGCGAGAGTCCCACAGCAGGGCCGAGCAGCGGAGCGGAGCGTGGCCACATTAGAAGGGTCCGACCAGGCTCGGCACTGAGGTGAACGCCCCACCTCTTCCACTGGGATCTGACAGAAACAGGAGATCCAAAGCAGCAGAAAAGATCCTTTCTTTCACCAGATACCTGCCTGTAACCCGGCACCGTCCGAACAGGGCGTACAGAGAGCCAGAGAATAAAGGCGGCAGCGAAAACGAGGCCAGAGTGGAACAGAAAGACTGAAACAAATGCAGCCATAGATGCGTGTTTTGGCTTTTGGATGGAATTTAAAAAAGCAGTGGGAATTAAAGAGAAATGTTTTTCCCTCAAAACCAACACACATTGTTCTGTGTCACAGACATTCTTCAGCCCCTGCTTCTTATTTGGTAGTTTTTCCTGAAAGAAAGCAGATTCTCCAGTGACAGTAGTGCCATTGTTACTGTCCCAGATAATGATGTATCCTCTGTCTTGTTGGCAAACACATCTAAAGAAGAATCCAGACAATGTGAGAAATCTCTGAGTTTTCTCACACTCTGTCTTCGTCACCAGCGACTCTGTGGTCAGTGCTCGCTTCATCACTTCCTCCTCTGAGGCGCTCGGTTAAAGTTACAGAGCAGAGTTTGGAACAGAGGATTAGAGTCGTAATCCTCTGGAAACTGTTCAACTTTCTGATAAGCATTTCATCTTTCCCAGTGACCCGGGTAAAACCTGGTTAATGCGTTTTAATCTGAAAGGGTTGAGTAATCTGGCCTGTAGGTCCCAGTGCTGGTAGTAAACGTTGCTTGTCGGCTTTTGATTCCTTTCTTTATCGCTCACGATTGGCGCGTGCTACTTTGGAACAGCATATAAAACTAGGGCTTCAATCAACTGATTCATAATCATAATAAAGTCACTAGTGACTTTGATGTGTCTTTGCTCCTGGAAGACAGTAAAATGGAGAAAATAGTCATACACATCAGTCCATAATGAAAATAATCGCCAGTCCTCGTACAAATCCTGCAGGGACAACTGCGGCCTCATAATCACCAAGACCAATCAGTAATGATGCAACTGTAGCGAGAACATATCTGTGTGTGTTCGATGTTCCTCAGAAACACCAGCTTTGAGAACCAGGTCGCTGGGTCGGTGGAAATGCTTCTTCTCATGTCACGTGAGATCTTCACAGTATTCTTTCGCTGGTCTCTCCTGAAGAGTTTTGAACTTGACAGTGGAGGATTAATCGTGTCACAGAGAGTGCGGCCTTGTGGGTGAAGCAGTCTGGGAGCCCTGGTGGAGTGTCACTGCGGCGCCTCTGCTCTGCAGAAAGTGCAGCGTGTGGAGAGAGGGAGCGAGCGTGATGGCGGCTGGGCCAGAGGACAGATAATTAGGCAGATTGAGAGGGTGTCATTCAGAGAGGATCCAGCTGGAGGGGTCCGACTTCATGGGGGTAGGGAATGGGTAGAGGGGAGGAAGCAGGGGGATGGTTGAGGGTGGGGGTTTCTCTGTAGAGGACAGCTGGTGGATGTTGTGATGGTAATCCAGTGAAGTCAGATCTTGACAAAGGGGAAGCAGAGGGCCAGGTGCTGCCATTGAGCAGTCAGCTGCCACCATACTGTGAGAGACAAGCTCGTGGAGGAATGAAGCTGGTTCGCTCGCGGCGCCTCTAACACATGTTGCTTCTCTCACAGAGGGGCGGTGAGCACGTTTAAACGCGCTCAGCGTGCCGCCCCGGCTCTGGCGGCTCATCCTCGGTTCGGCAGATTAGGAGCATATCTGTTCCTCGCACATCCTCTGAACTAAAAAAAAGAAGAGAGAGAGAGAAAGAGATAAATGTGAGGCTTCTCCGTCTTGTGAGGCCTGTGGATGGAGCCACTACTCCCATTTACAAGTGCTTTGCCCTTTGCCCCCCGAGTAGCAGATTCAGTTAGTACCCTGTCATGACATTACTAAAGGAGGACATCTTTTCCTCTGATTGGAAGCAGACTGTCCAGTCAAGTTCCCATTTTATAGGGATGAGCTGATTTGATAGCCATCAGTGTTGATACGATACAGACACTCTGTATCTGTATCAATCCGATATGGGCCAAACTGTCAGAAAACCCTAAATATGACGTCAGTTATTTCCTACATGCTGTAAAAGGTCCGTCGATGTCACGTGACCAGAACGTGGCTTAAAATGGCCGGTTATTGCCAGATAGGTCTTACAATCATGTGTTAGATTGATACTGGCATATAACACTTTAAAAAAGTCCTACTGAGCCATCCATAGTCTTCTAATTCTACCATTTACTCAGCGTAGATTCCATCCTCTCCAAGCGAGAAGTGCAGCATCAATCATGCTTGTTCTCCGGCTGCGAAAAGCATTTCTGAGAAACACAGCTCTCACTTAAAAAGTGGAAATACACACACACACACACACACATACGTTGGAGGCACAAAAACCCACATTACATTGTTAGCTTAGCGCACAGAACCTCAGGGCTGGTGTTTTCTTTGGCATCTTTATGGTGGATTAGAGAGGAATGCTCGGTAAGATTCCTCCTGTCCCTCTGGTGCTTTCAGGTTATTGTCTGTACCTCTCATCCATTCACCCCAGTAGCCCCTTCAGGAATGCCTCGTAACAATACTGTCAGCCTGCTCTCATCGGGGGAAATGGCATGTTTAGAGTGACTTGTTTGATTTGCAATTAGGTACTCTGCATTAGGGGGTAGGCAGCACATCGGGCATTATCCCTCATGCGAGGACTGACAGATGGAGCCATTGTCCTGACATTATTGAGGGAAAAGTAGAAGAAGAAGAAGTTTCAAGTGACTCCACTGGAGGACGGTGGTCATATCGTGTCCATGTTGAGATGACCCAGAGGTTGTAGCATCATTGGAAGGAAGATCTGGATTTGTTGTGCCTTCTTCTTTCTCCCCGGGTCATGACTGGGAGCTGTGGTTCCCAGGCTCCATCACAGGAAATGGTGCCTTCTGACCTCGCTGCTACGCACATCCTGTCTTATCGAAAGCTTATGCAGCTTTCTCGATGCACCCGGGGTCGTCTGTGCGCCTCAATTTTCTCGTCCGCCGCTGCATCCAGCCTCTCGCTGCGCGGTCACGTTGTGCTGAAATTGCCCCGTTCTTTATTAACCTATACCCAAGTGTGCGGAAATGAAACTGGGACACGAGGAAACTCGCTGTGTGTGACGAGTTTCTGTCGGCACAGGAACCTCCCGATGGGATTTGTGCATTATTATTCTTTCTGGAGTCAAATTTATGTCTGAACCAGTGACTTATGTCGGGATAATTTAGCCTCTGAAGTCTCATCCCTTGGCTGTTCCTTCCAGGAGATGGTGATTTCTAAGATCGTCAGGCCCAATGTGGAATAACTGAGGTCTGTCAGCAAAATTTCCCCAAGTCTCTGCCTCCCTTTTTTTTTTTAGAAGAGGAAGGGATGGGTCGATGATTAAATGATTCAGGAAACGGCTTTTACTTTTCCACTGAGCACACTTTCCACACACATTATGATTTTAACCAGGCGGTCTTTCTCTCTATTTACCACATGGAAATAAAACAGAAATGCCACATGATTGTAATCACGTTTAGATTTGTCTCAAAGGTTTTATAGGTAGGACCGGCCCACGCCTTTTGTTTAACATCTCTAGTGCTTCCATGAGTGACAGGAGTTGAGATAATGAACATTCTCTGGCTATTTTCCTGGCATTCCCTTCGGCTTATCACTCAGAACCTTTGCCAGTGCTGCATAAAGAGGAACGCATTCTCTTTTAGCCTGCGAGCTTGTCAACATTATTAAACTGAAGTGTGGTTTATCAGACTCTGCTGTAGTTGGATTGAACCTCGTTCTGCAGCAAATGTTTGCCGTGACATGAATAACGATAGCGGGCCATTAGAGATATTTCTGTCACATTGAAGGCGACTTGAGGGAAAACAGTGGGCAGGGGGAATTCTAGCCAATCTTTCATGCTACGTTTGGGATGGGGTCTTTTTTTGAATAAGAAGAAGAAAGTTTTGCAGAAATCTGGTTCAGTTTAGGTGGCTGGGTGGGGTTTTATGTGGTTGAGTTCAGTGGAGAACGAATGCTTTGAAAGACCTCGACCCTGGGACTCATGCGATGTGGTTATGGGTAAATGCGTTACTATTTGAAAAATGCCAGGGAGTATTCATCCAAAAAAACAAATGTGCTCAGATAGTTAATGAACTACAAGTGTTTTGGAAAAACAATGGCAATGCTTTTGTCCAGGTTTTTGCACTTGGCAGCGTGGTTTTCTCCTCTTCCTGCTGCAGACTTGGTGCGGTACCCACTGCCAAGGAAATGCTCCACACATTTCCATTGCTAATTTATACCCTTAAACCTGAGCACTGAGGGACTATCAGAGGTGAGAAGGATGCACTGACGGCACCTCCTCAGCCTTTCAGCCGCAGATTCATGACCACTTTCCCTCGAGAGAAAGTTAAATGTCCTCGCATTCACATGTTTAATATTCATGCTCCGGGGGGCGCTCTGGAAACCTCCCCACTGGAGATTTCAATACCTCCATTGTGCGTCTTAAGCACAATTATTGAAACAAACTTTTGCACTTTTCCACTGAGAAACGCACACACCGCCGCAGACACCATCGTACTTAATTATCAGCCTGAATTGTCCGTGCTCTGTGCCCGGTGCTACCTGCATATGCAGGGGATCAGTCCTTGAGAGTGCTCCATCTGTCCTCACGAAACCCTCTCTCTCTCTCATCAGCCCCCTTTTCTCCCACTCTTGCTGTCCCTCACCATGGGTTACTGTTGCCAGGCTACAGCCCAGGCCTGTTGGTCCGTGTAAGCGCAGGACTGAAAGACTAGCTGTTTGGGTCAGTGCCCCCCCCCCCCAACACTTTCATACAAAGGAGTTCTGACTACTTTAGCTCTTTTATTCGGCCACAAAAAAAAAACACTCCCCCAACCCCCAATCTGGCTCTTTGCTGAGAAAGGGGAGAGAAGAGCAGAGGAGGCTGGTGGAGGAGGAGGAGGAGGGAGTGAGGGTGGATGGGCTTCTGTTGGCAGTATGGTGTCAGCATGGACACTCATAAAAAGCAGATTCCTACTTATTTGCCCGTATACTCGTTAAATCCAGAGGTTCATTTGTGAACGGACATTATCAATGTACATGTGTGTATATCAACTTAAGCTCCGTGTGATCATGGGTAGGATTTTTGGCAGTGATGCCAAAGTGACGCGGTGTTCATTTCCAGGGCATAAGCAGAGCCGATAGCCGTGGATCTTACTTTTTACAACTTAGGACAACACTCAGTATTTGTTATTTCAGCTATAATTTAAATGACACAGGGTTGGCCAACCAGTAGCGATGGAAACTGTGTTTACTTATCATCCGGATTAAAAATCCCTGGTATAGCTTCAATTGTGGGGGAGAAGGACGATAAAGGTGCAAATACTTCTTTGCCTTTCGAGCAACTTTTGATTATAGCGTTTGATTATAATCCTGTAAAACATTTACCAAAACCAAGAGTTGTGGAATAGATGGCGGCTCTTGTAGTTGATCCTCCTCTCTTGTTTGTCTCAGGAAATGACCTCTGAGATCAGAAGACTCCTTTATAACACGGTGCTTTGTGGAGCATGACTGTGTGTATGAACCATGTCAAAGATTACAGCCTCTTTGTTCACAGGTGAGTCACCCCTCTGACCTCAGGCAGAGTAGTGGCTATTGTTCGGGAGAGGATGAGCTCAGGTTACTACTCTTCTTCAGTGACCCAGAAAGCAGGAAATCGAGTGTTCTGTTACACCAGTGCAGGTTTACAGACCCCACATCCATAAATCAAACCGGTTCTGGTGAGAAGATCCTCAGCACGCTGCTGGAAAGTCATTTTCTTAACATGATAAAGTACGGCAGGAGGAAGAGGAAGCCATGTCACAAAAACTTAAAAGGAAGATGATATTTTGATCTGGTCTTCCTCAGGTCATGTTATTTCAGGCAGTTGATTTTAGGAAGAGCAAACGCTGTCCTCATGGCTTGAGGGAGATCTACTATCTTTGTGTTCTGCAGGCCTTGCAACTCCAAAAAGAAGAAGTGAAGTGTGTATAATACATATTTGGAATGATAAAAATGTGTTTTCATGTCTAACTTCCTCAGTTGATCCTCTTGTCTTCTGACTTCACAGTATCCTCCTCCCTCAGACGCTGAGGCTGGTTGTAAGTTCTTTCCTTCGTGTGTGTGCGTGTGCGCTGATTGTTGCATGTGTTTGCTTTGTTGCAGTGCTTCTTTTTTTTTTTCCGCGCAACAGCCTTTTACAAAAGGGGGCTGCTACTGCATGTGTTTGTGAAGGATGACCACGTCTCACGAGTGGTGTGAAATGGCCCTTGTGTGAGAGTGTTCTGTGTTGCCAGTCGCTGCTGGGATCAGTCCCACGGGTTAAAAAAACGGCCGCCCAGTTGCTTCGGCTTTGTGTCTGGCAAGAGCGAGGTAAATAACCCGACGCACAGAGGTGCAGTGACTGACAGATGTGGACAGATGTGTGGTGCCGGCTGGGGCGGCAGCTGGCAGAACCCCTCGCGCGTGTTGACGTGGGGGCGATTACCCGCTCCGCTGCTGCACCCTCCTCCTCCTCCTCTTCATCTGCTGCACTCTCTTCCTTAAAGGTCAGAAGTCAACACTCACTGAATATGACTCAGGGGCCCGTTGCACAACAGCAGTCTGCACCTGCTTTGTACATCCGCCACATCTAAGAGCAGGGCCGTGGCAAAGGCACAGCTCCCTGCCCCGCTGTTCCCAGAGAGAGCGAAATCTACAAGGTTGTAAAGAGCCCGATAAGGAGAGTCTCGTGTGTGCAGCGGGACAAACTTGAGCGTCTCTCACAGTCTCTGCTCGCTGATAGCGCTCTCGATTTGTGTGTTATGGGAGTAACATGTTGGCAGTGAGTCAGGTCTAGACAAAAGAATGTGTGTTCTGGCTTCTCGCCTCGCTGTGAATTTGTTAGGGTGGAAAAATGATTTACCAGACATAACTGCCTCCTGTCCGTCATACGCGCCCACACGTGCACACACACACACACAAATATTTACCAACACACCTGATGTGATACTCCCAGGAATGAGTTCTCAGGTATTCTTAGTCAGAGGAAATTCACAACGGCCTTCAGAAAACAACAGCCCCACTGTAGAGAAACGACAGCTCCCTCCATGGCTTTCATCCTCAGTCAACTGCCCACAGTACAGAGCGGCTCCACTAGTATTTCGCTGTCACTCCATGTTGTATTTTGTCTTCCTCGGCCCTTTCAAAGTCTCCTTTTGTGCCACGTTGGTGTTTCATTTTTTTTTTTTTTTAGTGATACCCTAGATTCCAGACATAGTTAATTTGCCTCTAAATAAACCCAGCCAAGCCATGACAAATAGCCATGGGGACCAAGGGTGGGTGGTGAGGGGGGGTGGGTGATTGGTTGGGTGCTGGGGCTTGCTTGTCCGTCTGTGGGGTTGCCCAGGCACGGGGATCGCGCATTCGGGGGCGAGTGCGGTGTTTTCAGAACACGGACGAGGATTACAGGAAATATGACATGACATTCTTGCTGGACCAGACCTTCCTCTCCACCGCCACCTTCTAAAGACATTCTCTCCCCGTCAACCCCGCCCGCCCCAGTGCAGCAGCCCCACCCCACTCCCTGCAGCCGTGACATTATCATCACAATCAGACGGGGACCTCTGACATTTGACCTCTCAGCGTGTGAGAGGGGGTTGTTTGGGGGCAAGCTGGTGTTCAGGGGGGTTTTAGAGGATGGACGAGTCACTGTAGTAACTGCAAACTCTCCCAACATGCCAGCATCCAAAACCAAGCCAAAGCCTCAGCGCTTTACTGCTGCCATGGGAAAATCTTCTTTCCCCCATGTTGTTATGTTTGATTAATTTTTTTATCGACCAACAAACTACCACTTTGGAGAGAACATTTTATTTTTCTTTGCACAGTTTCTGTGTATATGTGCACATTCTTGTGGATATGCCTTGTGCGCCCAGCTCCTTCATGCTTAGCCTTGTGGCTCCTTACTGTCTTTGTAAAGCTGGGGGGGAAAAAAAGCCAAACAAAACAGGGGAGAGTCTCCAGTTTTTCAGAAGCGGCGCAGACTAGTATTCAGAAAGAACACAGGACTATTTCTGTGAAAAGCCTCGATCTGGATCACTTCAGCCGACCTGAAGCGGTCTTGGGACGAGAGCCAGGAAAGTGTCATAGCCTTTGTTTTATTTTTTTTTTTGTTTGGGCGGGCATATCAAAAAAGTACAGATGAACTGACACCAGTGTAGTGGTGATGGTCCTGTAAGAGAGAACACATGAAAACCCATTGTTGATCCTGCCCCGGGGTTCCTCTTTAAAAAAAAAAAGATAGAGAAGAGCTCGGGGGCGGGTCTAAATCCAGCCGTCACTGCCCTGTCATCAGCATCAAACAGCCGGTTTAAAGAAAGGGCCCGTCCCCAGCCAGAGGCTCCACTGTGGGTGTAGAGTTACCAGCTCAGTCTGACCTCCATTGCAAGTCTAAACTCCCATGAGACCTCTGAAGAGAGTGATAGGAAGTCTTGTTTATATGTTTATCTCTACTTCTCAGTGGAGCAGGTTTAGGTCAGGCTTGCACCGGGCCTAAATGTAGCAAAAGCAGCAGGTTGGCAAGGCAACGGCAGCAACTCCAGTTCTCCACCTGTGTACACAGGACGCTTCCAGGGACAGTATTGAGTGCAAATCAACCCGGCTAAGGCTAATTTACAAGTCAGTGTCATGAGATGGAAGAAAATGTGTTAAACTAAACCAAAGAAACAAGGCAAGGTTTGGCATCTGGGTCACACGTGCAGGAAGCAGGACATGCTCGCTGTGAATTATCCATTTGTTGTCACATGGACTCATTCAGACATCATCCCAAGAAACTACTGTAGCCACTGGAAAAATGACTGCCAGACGCCTTGTCACTGAGCAAACACTTAACATAAGTGAGGATATATATATATATATTTGCAGGCTTTATGTTTTCTGTGAAGTTGAGATTGATTTGTCAAGCTTATCTCTTAGTAATGGCTGCTTTACCGATCATCAAAATGATATAAGGTGACTGAAATGGCAGTCTTTAAATTTTGAATTTGGCTGGATCGAGTGGATCCCCATATAAACCTTTTCGGCATTCATTCGCTGAAAGTGTGGCGATGTTTTGTCTATAAAGCAGCTTCTCTAGTTCAGTCTATGCACACACACTCTGTATAGTCCTCATTTTTCTCATGTCCACATTTGTTGGCAATTGTTAAGTTTCCAGACTGCTGTTTCTGGGTGTGTTCTTATAAGAACAGAAACAAGAGCTGAGGTGCGGAAAATCAGTAATACCCAAGGAATGTTAGTCGACATGGCGAAAACCGAGGGCTTCCAGCTGGAAAACGTTACAAATAAGACACGGAAACATGGCCTCGCTCCATTCTTGTGTTTGTTTGTGAAAGTATATGTGTGTGTGTCTCATGCATTGCATGGTTAGGGCTTATTGGGCAACTTTTGTTTAAACAAATTCATCCCAGGGCCCAGAGGCATCACTCATGCCAAGGCATGAGTCAGGTCACTGTTCTTGCCAAAGTGACATTGGGCCTTGATTGCTAAACCCAGAAAATAATGGGAACTGGGTCACATTGTGTCATGGCTCTCTGTGTTAATACTTGTGTTTGTCATTTCGTGATCCATGGACTCAATCATTAAATGTGTGTGTGTGTGTGCGCATTTGTCCAGATGTCGTCCAGGCTTCATTGGTCCCCTCTGTCAGCACCTGGATCCTTGTCATCGATCGCCATGTCTGAATGGAGCCGCCTGCAAGAGCCAGGTGGTCAATGGCCTCCCACAATACACCTGCGTGTGCCAGAGAGGGTTCAGAGGTACAGTGCGCCCATCAGAATTGGTTTTAATCATAAAGAACTGATCATGGAAGGTTAGTTACGAGAACTGAACATGACTCACTCTTCAAATCTCCAGGCCAAGACTGCGGTAACATCGATGCCTGTGCCACGAGCCCGTGTGCCAACGGGGCCCGTTGTGCCAACTGGAATAACCACTACAACTGTTCCTGCCCACCTGGCTACCAGGGAAAGAACTGCCGCAGCGACATTGACGAGTGCCGCAAGCCAGGCGTGTGCCTCCACGGCGGCCTCTGCCTCAACGCCCAAGGGTCCTTCCACTGTCAGTGCCAACCTGGATACAGCGGGCGCACGTGTGAGGTGTCCACGCTGCCCTGCGCGCCATCTCAGTGCCTTAATGGCGGCACCTGTCGACAGACCAGCGACCATTCTTATGAGTGCGCTTGCTTACCAGGTAGAATATGACAAACACACACTCCCACACACAAAATAAAAGCCAGAGGGCTGTGAGCCCACTGTTTTCCCAGGCCCTCTGCTCACTGCTAAAGGATTTTCTCAGCCTGATGACGTAGCTGTTTGTACAATTTATGCTTCTGCCCGACGTCAGTTTCCTGTCTGCTATTAATAGCAGCTGATGGGAGTTTGGTGATGGTGGGAGAGTTGAGGAGGCAGCCCGCCCGCACTCCTCTCTACTTCACAACAGACGGAATTTACTTTATGGGCCTCCTGGTTTCCCACTGGGGAACTGGCAGGAAATGTCTCTTGCCAGAGAGGAAGTCATTGAAACTGTGAGAGATTATAAAACAAGCAAACACTGTGGGGAGTGTAGAGGTCCGAGGTCCAGCGGGAGGCGCGGCTGCTGCGGGGCATCGTATGGGAACCGTCATGTGAAGATGTAAACAATCAGACACCCTCTGAACCTTTTACTGCCCTAACATTCGCGTTGTGTGGGAAACATCACTCAAGGTTATGAGTAGAAGTGTTTAGCGTCTGGAGCGCTGATGTTTAACAAACTCCTCTCTCTCTGTCTCAGGGTTTGAGGGACACAACTGTGAGAATAATGTGGACGACTGTCCAGGTCACAAGTGTATGAATGGAGGAATTTGTGTGGATGGAGTCAATACCTACAATTGCCAGTGTCCACCAGAATGGACAGGTACAGATCTTTTTTTTTCTTTTAGCATATATTACATTTAAAATGTATTGTTTGTGTGACTTACGTTTATCCTTTTTTTTTTTTACACAACCACACTAGGGCAATACTGTGCTGAGGATGTCAACGAGTGTCTCATGCAGCCAAATGCTTGTCACAATGGCGGCACTTGCTTCAACACCATCGGCGGCCACACCTGTGTCTGCGTCAACGGCTGGACTGGAGACGACTGTAGCGAGAACATCGACGACTGTGCCATTGCCGTGTGTTTCAACGGTGCCACCTGCCACGACCGCGTAGCATCCTTCTTCTGCGAGTGCCCCGTTGGAACGACCGGCAAGTTTGTTTTTTGGGGCAAATTTCCCCTGTCTGGTGGACTTTTCCCTTACTGACATGTCTGCTCCCTCAACAGGTTTGCTGTGTCATCTGGATGACGCGTGTGTGAGTAACCCATGCAACGAGGGAGCAGTGTGTGACACCAACCCGCTCAACGGTCGTGCCATTTGCACCTGTCCTGCCGGTTTCGTGGGAGGCGCCTGCAACCAGGACATGGATGAGTGTTCCATTGGTAAGTCAATGCTGGGATTATATGCTAATCAGGGCCCAGGTATCGAGTGGTGTGCCTTCTTTTGGGCTTGAACATGCAAGAAACTGACGAAAATTCAATGTTATAGTCATTTACCATGGGATTTTGCAAACTGGTTCAAGAGCACCCCTTAGATCAGGTCCTGAAACCTGTTCTGTAGGGTTCATGCAACCTTAAAGCCATATTCTGAATACAACAGGACGTTAGCCATTTTGATTTTGCTTGTCATTTTTGGCGATTATGTCACCAGAAATCCACTCCTCCAAAAAGGACCACATTTTTGTGCCTTGTGGAAAATGAAATTCCCTCTCAAAGTAGCCACAGTAACCCAGATCAAAAGTAGACAAGGAGTTAATTACACCTTTCACTGGTCATTATTGGGCCGATGCTGGTCAAAATCACTGGATCTAATATTGGATAAATGATGCTATATGTAAATGCTAAATATCAGAGATGCTTTATGACGGGAGGCTGTAAAAAGTTGCTTCCACCGCTTTGAAAGTTGCGGGATAGGACACAAAAAGTGGTAGTGAACTCATCCCAAGTTTCACAAACTGATCACCGGTCTTCTCGCCACAGGTGCCAACCCGTGTGAACACTTTGGGAAGTGTGTGAACACCGAGGGCTCCTTCCAGTGTCAGTGTGGTCGGGGATACACCGGTCCGCGGTGCGAGATCGACATCAACGAGTGCTTGTCCATGCCCTGTCAGAATGACGCCACTTGCTTGGACCGCATCGGAGAGTTCACCTGTATCTGCATGCCAGGTAAACAGAACTGCTCGCTTATATTTAAGCAGGGCCTCGGTTTGAGGCTGTCGACCACGTGATGGGACAGAGTAACAACAGTAAAACCAATGTAACAGGACACAGGCTACATCAATGCTATTAAACTCTTTGAAAATGGCATTGAACGTATTGAGGCAGACATAGCTGAAGCAGAAATAATACTTTTTTTTAAATGTAGATGCAGCAACAGGTTCTTTTGTGTTGTGTCGCAATAGGCACATAATAAGCTCACTATTTTTCCGCAAAAAACTACATCCTGGCGTCAAACGGAGTAACATGGTGAAAACAAAACTTCTGTGGGACAAGTATAAACAAAGATGGTGTTGTTTTTCCTCCAATGAGACATTGTGCATTCCGTTTAAACACAATAATCAAGAGTTTAAACCTGACCTTGTAAAAGAGCTTTATCTGCGACGCTTTTTTTTTTGTAGTGACTACCAGTGTAGACTGTTATGTAATACAGTCTCATTAACATTTGGTGTATGGAGGCTCTTCTCACTCAATTCACTGTACGTCCAGACAGACAGACAGACAGACAGACAGACGGGGTATTAGCCTGGACTAAGTGATGGTTTGGACACTGGGTAACAAAAACAGAGTGAAACTCTCACGCACAGTCCTACATGCGTCCCGGGGTTTTGGGAACTATACAAATTAGAGCTGGGAGTTTGGGTCTATAGGACTGGATGTGAGAGAGGGCGAGCAGTTAGGGGGAGGAGTGTGCTGTGAATACTAATGAGCAGTAGAGTGGTGGGAATGGAGCGGAACAATAGGGCCCCTCTGTGCTCCACTTTGCACCCCTCATACACACAGAGAGGGAAAGAGGCCTTTTCCCAGAGCCTCCTCTCTCTCAACCCCCCCGCCTCCCCACCCTCCCTTCATTTCCAGAGACAGACCCTTCCTCCTCACCCTCCTCATCCTCAGCCAGCCCGGCAAAATCTCACAGGGAGCGCCTGATTATTTCTGATTCCACACTAGCCTAACCTCTCCCCGGGGGCAGCACTCTGATCCACACTCTGCTTAACCTCAGTGACGGACTCCTCCATAGTTTGCTAACAAAGAATGTTTAACATGCGTCGCGGTGAATGGGACACTGTCCGAGGGAAGAGCGATGCTCTGTGGTGACTTCTGGTCAGTGGTGAAGGCCTCCAGACGGCTTCACCACATCATAATGTGTATTTATGTGCTTTGATGGTATGAGGTGTTGTCTGGTGTCGTGATTTAAAAACAGTTGCAATGGCTCGATCTTGATGAATTCCTATGATCGCGGTTAGCATGCACTGAGAGAATTGTCACTGTTTCCTGAGAGGAACTTGTCTATCTCACTCATCATACAATCCTAGTGATTTATTTTGATGAGCCAATACGATACTTGCCTCTACAATACTAGTATTAGTTTGGCTGATACTAGTATTGCATTAGCTGATATAATACTAGCATCAGTATCAGTACTGGTCAAAATGACTGGATTGGATTAGAGGTAGAGCGATAAATTGGTAAATCTGGCCAATATTTGCCATTTTTTCATAATTGGACAATTATTACAAATAGTTTTTGTTCCCAGAAATTTGACATTGTTGATGACCGGTTTCATATATTTAATACATAGTTAATACATTAGTTTTATTTAAAAGACTAATAGTGTATAATTACACTGTATATAGGCCAAATTAGGCCAATTATCAGCTGTCGGCTGCCCTGAAATCAGCACTGACCCTTATATCAGTCGACCTCTGAATTGGAAATCGGAAAAAGAAAAACTGTCCAGTCTGTAAAAATATGGGCTGTTTGTTTCTTCTCTATGGGTGAATAATATTGTTAATAATAACAGTCACTTCATAGTTTAAAAGATGATAAACGAGTAAACATGCACACATATGTCTTGTGTGCGATGCAAGGTAAAGTGATTTACTCTAGATTTTGCTGTAGTGACACAATTAGACCACAAGTATTCTGGACCAGATAGTCGTGAATTTAATTTCTTTAACCTGTTATTTGACATAATACAAGTTACAGAATATAACTTGTGTCCCTCAGGCTACATGGGGACTTACTGCGAGATGGACATCGACGACTGCGAGAGCAACCCCTGTGTGAACGACGGCATATGTCGGGACATGGTCAACGGCTTCACGTGCACCTGCCAGCCAGGTAAACACCTTTGTCACATTTACTGTATATCTGCAGCCACAGTTTAAATGTCCCCCAGAAAGAGCTAGAGGAGGGTGGTGGGGGTCACCCTTGCTACTTTTGCCGTCTGGTGTGGTAGAGCCAAAAAAAGGGAAAAAAAAAAGAAGGCCGGCCTATCGTCTTTCCTGAACAAAGACACTATTGTGACCCTCGCTCCCCTCCTCTGTGGAATGTGGAAGGGACAGCAGACTCCCTCATCCTTCCCTGGTTCTGCTGGTGCTGGTGGAGGTGGAGGTGGTGGTGGTGCTGGGGGAACAGCAGTCCTGCTAATGAGATTCTTTTCCAGGTCCGCAATTTACATCTGGGACAGACGTCCACCTCCCCCCCCACACTCCACCCCCCATCTAGCTATTGAGCCAGTGGAGCTGATGCAGGAAGAAGGGAGGAGGGAGGAGGAGAAGGTGGGGGGGGGTTCCCCAAAAGAGAAAACAATCCCACTGTCTCCTCCAAACTCACCCCTCACCCCCTTTACACCCCAAGCACCAACACACACACAGACGGTCCTGACACTGTTAATCAACTGAGCGGTGTGTGTGCGACAGATTCAGCCGTGTCTGGGCACCGTGCCCACTGATCCCCTACCAGTTTCTTAAGCTTTCTACACTGGTACATCTCACACAGTAATAATAAGAATTATGATTATTATGATGAAACCTCTGTCCAGGCCACTCCCACAACATTCACTCAAAAATCTTGCGATAATTATCAATATTGACTCAATTTGAACAGTTTTTTTTTTTTGGCCATATGGTATATGGGGAGTTGGGCGGGCCCAGTGGTCATCTCAGTTCTGGTCCAAGTGCACAGATGACAATTCCTTAACTAGTTCAGACGCCCGGCCCCAGCCTTAGCCAGACGTCACTAACCGAGCCGAAGACCTCTGCCCTTGTAAGACGAGGTAGAGCTGCCCTCTGACCCGAGCGCGTACCCTTCCTCTGGACCGTCTTTCTGACCCTTCACCTATGTGTTTGCATGTCCCAGGCTTTACTGGCACCATGTGTCAGATCGACATCGACGAGTGCGCCAGCACACCCTGCCAGAACGGAGCCAAATGCTACGACCGGCCCAATGGATTCGAGTGCCGCTGCGCTGAAGGTAAGAGCCTCTGGACCTCACGGCCCTAATGTTAGAGACAGTACATTGCTCAGCATGTCTTCACAGGCAGACGGGGCAGATGCACCTTAACCACTTGTTGAGCTGTGTTTGGTCTTTGTTAAGTGTTGTGGGAGGGAGGAGGAGGGGGATGGGGGGGGGGTTCGGTCGGTCTCTGGACGTCTGCTGGTGATGCAGACTGACTTGAGGCCCCTAATCCCCCACTTTCCCTCAGAGGCTCTCAGGATCATGGGGTCACTGAGGACCAGCAGTTGCCAAGAAAGGAGCCTTGGTCATCACCTCGACATCTGTTCGTCAGTTAAACCCCCTCCCAACACCTCATGCACCATCATAACTCCCATTCCTTTGCATCCTCACTTGAAAACAAGCCCGTACAGATTTTTCTTGGAGCAGAGTTTGACACTCGGTCTGCGTGTGTGTGAGCGGACGTCACGCACACACGTAATATTTAACATGTTTGTTTGGAACTGTGCCTACGGAGGAGGCTGCTTCATTGTTTCAGTGGCCAGCTGCTTGGTATTCGCTGTGTTTGCGGGCCCCTTGTGTTGAGTGAAGTGGCTCTGTTTGACGTGGCGCAGTCCATTGTTGCCTCCAGCACAGAGAACAAAAGCAGGACTGGGAGCCCTGTGTGTAGGGCCCTTCTTTACTGCTTTGCCCGGCTCAGCATCGGACTGCACACACACACACACACTCACTCACTTGTCTGATGCACAGACACGGTCGACATGGAAACCAAAGTGATCACACCCCCAAACTGTGGAGGACTTTATTAAGAAAAAAAACCCTGAAACATGAAGTTAAGAAAAAGACAAAGAAAGAAACATAAATGCCTTAACCTGACATTTTGTTTCTTTCCTCGATACACTTTAATAGCTTTAAGATATTCACTTATAACATAATAACACAATTTAATGTTCACTTTATTACTGGTTTAATTTCAACGTGTAAAAAATTATTGTACTCTCTGAAGATTTTAGAAGAAAGATTTTCTTGATTAACCAACTAGTTGATGCATAAAATGTCAGAAAAGGATAAAAATGTGGATTGGTGTTGTTGGGAGATTATTTCAGATTGTATATTTCAGGTTATTTCTGCTTGTTTTTGTTTTGTTAGTTCTTGTTTCGGGGCATTATTGCTATCTTGTCAAGAAAAAATTCAGTTCATTTAAAAAAAAGGCTCCCACACTCATGATTTGAGTGCTATTCACAGTGTTTGCCTCAACAAGCTGTTATTCTTAAAGAAGGCAATTGCGCCCTCTGCAGTACAAAGTATGGAACAGGCGGGAGAATTGTGTTGACGTCTCTCTCTCTGTGGTTATTTCTGATCTGTTCTCCACAAACACACCTGACGTCACCAACACCTGTTCTCCGTCTGTGCTTGATTTCCCTCTCAGGCTATGAAGGAACTCTCTGCGAGAGCAACATCAACAACTGTCAGCCCGACCCGTGTCACCACGGCACGTGCGTCGACGGCATCGCCAGCTACACCTGCAACTGTGACGCCGGCTACACGGGCTACCGCTGCGAGAACCAGCTCAACGAGTGCCACAGCAACCCCTGTCAGAACGGAGGCAAGTGTGTCGACCTGGTCAACAAGTACATCTGCCAGTGCCTGCACGGAACCTCAGGTAACCCCGCCAGCAGTGATCGAACGTCTATCTGTCTGCTTGTCTGAAGCCTTGTTACTGCAGCTCATTATTTTTGCTGTGCTCAAGTGGATGTTGTGAACGTGTAAGAACTTGCGTGCCTGACATCATACAGATGATGAGGGAGTGTTCGCATGTGCTTGTCACATTAACACGGTAAACTCCCTTTGAACACAGCACATGTCCTCAAATGCAACTTGTTGGACCCACTGCCAAAACAACATCAGAAAACGAAACAAAACACTAGAGTTTTGTGTATTTGGCTAAGCTTGATCAGAAAAATGGGAAAATTGGGTTTTCCAAGTTAAGGGCATTTCTAAAGTTGAGAATTCCTCACCCTGACACAGGCCCAAACTGCGAGACCAACTTCGACGACTGTGCCAGTAACCCGTGTGACTACGGCATCTGCAAAGACGGCATCAACCGCTACGACTGCGTGTGCAAACCCGGCTTCACCGGTGAGGCCGTTTGAAAACGGAAAAGCACAATTATGAGAGGAAATTGATGTAATAATGGGCACATTCTTAATTTGCATTTACCGTCTTCCTCTGCCAGGTCCTAAGTGCAATGTGGAGATAGACGAGTGTGCGTCCAGCCCCTGTCGGAATGGAGGCACGTGTGTGGATGAAGAGAACGGATTTCACTGCATGTGTCCTGAGGGCTTTAAGCCTCCGTACTGTTACTCCCAGGTGGACGAGTGTGGCAGCAGCCCGTGCGTCCATGGCGCGTGCAGGGACGACATCAACGGGTAAGAAGGAGAAGTGTTCGTCTGCCTGTTTCTGTCCCTGCACGTTTCAGCTTGCCGTTATTGCGCTGTTGCGCTGTGACATCTCGTTTTGGCTCATCGGCTCTTTTCCGTTATTTCCAGTTACCGCTGTGACTGTGAGCCGGGATGGGTGGGAAAGAACTGTGACCTGGACAGAAACGACTGCTTGCCGAGTCCCTGCCAGAACGCTGGCACCTGCATCGACCTGCTCAACAGCTTCACCTGCAAGTGTCGCCAGGGCTTCAGAGGTGAGAGGAGTAGATAAACACTGTTAGAAGCCACCAGTACACGACAGAAACAGAGTGGGTTTGTGGGAAAACATACAGTGAACCAATCAGAAAACAACTTTCCATTCCCTTTAGTATCCATGTGCTTCAGCAAATGAAGTTGTGTTTGGCCACTTTTTTCTTAAAAAGATTAAAAAGGATGTTGTAGCCATGTTCTCCGTCCTGTTGGCTGACGATGGTCAAGGTTGGGTTTGAAAACAAAAACCAGAATTCCGGTTGGGTTCAATTCAGGTTTGGTTCTTTCTTTTTTTGACTTTGAAACTGATCCCAGTTCCACATTACTCTGGAGTTTCTGATTATCATTAGACTACACACTTCACATGGTGTCACTACCTGCTCACCACATCAGCATGGAGCACGGAGAAAGGTTCACATGCTGAGTGGAAATGATTGTGAGATAAAAATAAGTGTTATGGTAGCAACTGTTGTTTAAATGACAACAAAAAAAACCAGAAACTGCTCTGTTCTGAAATATTCCAACCAAATCTTCAATAATTATATCAGATACATATGGAGGGACATTGATCCGTCAGATCTGTATGTTTTGCATACGTCTTCATGTCTTCCTTCCTCTCGTTACTCCCAACAGGTAACCTGTGCCAGGTGAACATCAACGAATGTGCCTCCAGTCCGTGTCTGAACAAGGGCACGTGTGTGGACGGAGTGGCGAGCTTCACATGTCTGTGTGAGCTTCCGTACAGCGGACCCACCTGCGCTGAGGTCCTCACGCCTTGCTCCCCTAACCCGTGCGCCAACCACGCTGTCTGCACCCACACACCAGACTACATGGGATACCAGTGTAACTGCCAGGCAGGGTGGCAAGGTTAGCACATGTTCGTCCGTTGTGAGGAAGTCTGTTTGGAGACGTAAACTATATCTTTTTGAGCTTAACATTTTCTTCTGCGTCTGCAGGTCAGCTGTGCACCGTAGATGTGAACGAGTGCATCTCCAACCCGTGCAAGAACCGCGGGACCTGCGCGAACACGGTCGGAGGCTTCGTGTGCTCCTGCAGAGCGGGATATACCGGGCTCACCTGCGAAACAGACATCAACGACTGCGCTCCGAGTGAGTGGACACACGTTTCCGTAAAACCTGATCCATACGCCGATAGAATTGACAATATTTGCACGGATAAAAGTGTATGGTATTCCTAAGTAAGCCTGAAATGTCCTCCGCTAGCGCTAACTCAGTTTCATCATATCCATCCATCCAACAATCCAAACGGAGAAGCTGTCATTAGGTCATCAGGATGATGCAATGTTGGGAAAAGAAATGGATGGATGTGTGAGGACTGGAGCCTTAAGCAGAAGCATAACTTGAAAGCGCGACTCTTGAAGCTTATCAAAGTGACAACCTTCAATAAGCGTCAAGTGAAGGAGCATACATCAAGCTTCACTGTTTTCTGTTGTGCTTGAACCCCTTTGCCCTCTTTTTCCCAACAGATCCATGCCAAAACGGAGGTTCCTGCTCCGATGGTATGAACACCTTCCACTGCAGTTGTCTGTCGGGTTTCACTGGCCTGCGCTGTGCTCGGGAGATCAACGAGTGCCAGAGTAACCCGTGCAAAAACGGAGGCACGTGCACAGACTATGTGAACTCCTACACCTGCACATGTAGGCCGGGCTTCACTGGCATTTACTGCGAAACCAACATCCCCGACTGTACTGAAAGGTAAACGTGTGTTTGCTCAAAGGAAACCTCTAATACCGACATATCTCTTGCATTTCTTGTCCAAACGACGTCAAAGTTAAGCGATGAGAAGACTGGACGGAAGTTACTACTGAATATGATGAGATTCAAATGTATTTCTGTGCCTCGTCTTCACAGCTCTTGCTTTAATGGAGGAACATGCACGGATAAAATCAACGGCTATGCCTGTAGCTGCCGCTCAGGCTTCACTGGCTCGCACTGTCAGTACGAGGTCAATGAGTGCGACTCCCAGCCCTGCCTCAACGGAGGCATCTGTCAGGACGCCCTGGAGTCCTTCCGCTGCTCCTGTCCTAAGGGCTACACCGGCAACCGCTGCCAGGTACGCACAAACTCAAGGCCTTGACTTTGTTAGTTCTTAGATCGGTTAATAACGATTATTCATTTTTCATCCACTCAGACACCAGTCGACTGGTGCAGGCGCTCTTCTCCTTGCCAAAATGGAGGCCGCTGTCGACAAAAGGACTTTTCCTTCCTCTGTGAATGCAGTAATGGCTGGTCTGGACGTTACTGCGACATCCCGAGGGTTTCCTGTGAGACAGCCGCTCGCCAAAGAGGTATTTTACATGTTCTGTTTCCTGTTAATCATGTTCTTTCTGGGCTGTTTGTGTTCTGTAAAGTAAAATCCTCCCCCGTCTGTCTCATCAGGACTCCAGACTGATGATCTGTGCCACCACGGCGGTCACTGTGTCAACACTGGGAACAGCCACTACTGTAAATGTCCCACCGATTACACTGGAAGCTACTGCGAAAGCCAAGTGGACCACTGTGAGGACAAACCCTGCCACAATGGCGCCACCTGCAGGGGTTACGTCGGAGGTTACCAGTGTGATGTAAGTCAGCCTCCAGCGTAGTCACTACTCACACAAGGCTTCGTCGCAGCTGTGGAGGTGACACTTGTTGTCTTGTCATTGCAGTGCATGCCAGGATACACGGGACAGAACTGTGAGATTGAGATCAACGAATGCCAGTCTCATCCGTGCCAGAATGGTGGCACCTGCATTGACCTGGTGGGGCATTACATCTGCTCCTGCCCCCCCGGCACACTGGGTACGCATACCGTAAACTGCAATTTTTACTGACCTGAAAACAACTTGAGTGAGATCACGTGTTTATAACGGCGTGTGTGAATCCTCCTTCTCTTCAAGGTGTGCTCTGTGAGATCAACGAAGACGACTGCGCTCCAACTCTGAGGCTGCGCAGTGCTCCTCCCAAGTGCCTGAACAACGGCACCTGTGTGGACAGAGTGGGTGGATATCGCTGCAACTGTCCCCCGGGATTCACCGGAGAGAGATGCGAGGGAGACATAAACGAGTGTCTCTCTAACCCCTGCAGTACGCCCAACAGTCTTGACTGCATCCAGCTGCCCAATGACTACCAGTGTGTCTGCAAACCTGGCTTCACAGGTCAGAGGACTTCTCCATCCGCTGTCTCTTCATGTAAAACACTGTGTCTTCTGGCTGTAGAGCTCCTCCAACGATGTGTTCCCTTTTTCTTTTTCTGAAGGTCGCAGGTGTCAGAACAGGTTCAGTGCGTGTGAGTCTCACCCCTGTCAGAATGGAGGAGCCTGTTCTTTATCCAGCAGCTCTGCACTGGGATACACCTGCACATGTCAGCTTGTAAGTATATATGTCGATGCTATTGTTCTGCCTGTATGCTGCGTGGACACAGGGAGCATTTATTTGTATACAGTGACAGCGCAGGGGGTGAGCGAGGAGAGTCTAGCTCATTAAACTGCTGAATGACTGGGTGTTTTTTGAGCAGAATTCACTTCTCACTCATTCATTTGTTGTGTTCTTGTATGTGACTTGTCTTGTATGCATTGTCTCTGCCTTTTAGGGTTACACTGGGCCCAACTGTGAAAGGAGCATGTCGTGTCGGGAGCTGTCCTGCTACAACGGAGGCAGTTGTGCACTTACCACCAGGGGGGCTCGCTGCTCCTGCCCTCCAGGTTACGGCGGACCGCAGTGTCAGCACCGCACCAAGGACGGCTGCTCGGCGCAGCCCTGTCGGAATGGAGGGCTGTGCACCGAAGAGACCAGCTTCCCGTATTTCCACTGTCAGTGTCCGAGTGGCTGGATGGGTAAACGGTGCGAGCGCGAGCAGGTCCTCAGATCCCCTGAACTCACCGCGGTCTCGTGCCCACGGGCAGACTGCCACGAAAAGGCCAACGATGGTGTTTGCGACCAGGAGTGCAACCTCTTCCCCTGTCGCTGGGACGGCGGCGACTGCTCTCTGGCGGCGAACCCCTGGGCGAACTGTGAAGACCCTCGCTGCTGGCGGGCCTTCAATAACAGCCAGTGTGACGAATCCTGCAACAACGCAGAGTGTCTGTTTGACAACTTTGAGTGCAGGATCAAGGAAAAGGCCGAGAAAGTCTGCAAGTGAGTTTACGGCAAACATGCTTCCACAGGTATTTTCTGCACTGTTGAGAGGAAGAACTGGAGCTGATGGTTCTGTTTCTCTTTTCCAGTCCCATATATGAAACCTACTGTATCGACCACTATGCTAATGGGCGATGTGACCAGGGCTGCAACTCTGAGGAATGTGGCTGGGATGGCTTGGACTGTGCGGAGGGTCTTCCCGAGGATCTTGCCGATGGCATCTTGGTTTTGGTGGTCCTGCTGCCTCCAGAGGAACTGCTCCGCACCGGCAGAGCATTTTTGCAGAAATTGAGCGTCATCCTACGCACGTCACTGCGCTTCAGGCTGGACGAGAACGGAGAAGCCATGATTCGCCCCTTCACGCGCAAAGAAGCACGCCTCAAGAGGGAGCTACAGCCTCAGCATGAAATCATCGGGTCAGTGAGAAAACATTCAAACTCCACTCTTTCCTCTTGATTTTGCATTTCACTGAACACCTGCCTCTCTGCTTTCCCCTGTAGCTCTAAAGTGTATTTGGAAATGGACAACCGCCTGTGCTCTCGGGACTCTGGGAAGTGTTTCCGTAAGGCGGAGGGTGCTGTGGAGTACCTGGGAGCACTGTCAGCTGTGGATATGCTCCGCTTCCCTTATCCCCTGAAACAAGCTTATGGTGAGAACCGGATCTAAAATGCAACACGTGACGTGTGACATGAATGAGACACTCATATGTGATCACATCTCTTCTTTTCACTATAGTTGAGAAACCACATGATCCTGATGGCATACCTCTGTGGATGATACTGGTGGGACTAGCGTCCCTTTTCCTTTTAGTCATCCTTGTCATCGGCATGTTGATTGCCCGTCGAAAGAGGGAGCACAGCACCCTGTGGTTCCCCGAGGGCTTCTTCCTGAAAAAGGAACCCAGCAGCAACAAGAACCGCAGAGAACCCGTTGGCCAGGATGCTCTGGGAATGAAGTGAGTCGTCCTGTGGTCACTACTCTATTACAGATCATTGGGATTGAATTGCTTTAGCAGTGCAATGTTGAATGGAATTGAATTTGTATTTCCTTTACTTGGTCTAACATCGTCCATCTGCAAACAGACACATGCCAAAAACTGTGGAGGAATCTCTCCTCGGAGATCACAGTGACCAGTGGATGGACTCGGACTGCCCAGAAGCAAAGAGGCTTAAGGTCAGTAACACAACGTCTTCATGGTAAAGCACAGTGGATAGGATCTTTATGGTATTATCGGAGAGAAGGAACGAAAACCTCCCCAAAGTTCCACTTACAGCCTTTGCATCTTTTGACCAATCACAGAGCAGTTCAGAGAGAGTGAGAGAATTACGGCCCTGCATAGACTTTCCTTTGTATCGGCAAAAAAGACACAATAAAACCATCGACCGTATACACACACGCACATGAATGTTCACGTGAACTATACAATAACATACAGTAAGTAATGAAAGGGGCTTTTTCTTTTTTTGTTCATCCACGCAGGTTGAGGAGCCGAGTATGCTTTCAGACAGCGAGGACGCAGTGGACAGCAGACAGTGGACACAGCATCACCTGGCTGCTGCAGACATCCGTGTGCCTCCCACCATGGCCCTCACGCCACCTCAGGGAGAGTTTGAAAGCGACTGTATGGACGTTAATGTCAGAGGCCCAGGTTGGTAACACGATGGGAGGTTTTATACTGACCGAACCTGAGCTGCACGCGAGAGACGTTGTTTTTTTTTGTCTAATTCTACATTAATCACACAACTATGACTTAAATACAATTTCTCCATTAACGGGCATCAATTCTTCTTAATCTGCTCTCGTTGAACTGTAACCACTGAGAATATTAACATAATCCAACCATAAAATTACACCTTGCATGGCTTCAGTAGCCTGTGTGTTGCCGTCAATGTCCTGTCTTAATTAGTAAACCCCAATTCTAAACAGAAATATGAGCTTGATATATTGTACGTCCACATTTTAGTCTACGCTTCACTAAAAGAACTTGAAATGACCATGGCACGACCATGCTCTGACTCATATCTGTTTTTCTGTCTCCGTCAAGATGGTTTCACGCCTCTGATGCTGGCGTCTTTCTGCGGTGGCGGATTAGAGGCTGAGATAGCAGAGGAGGAGGAGAGCGAGGAGTGCTCAGCCAACATCATTTCTGACCTGATCTACCAGGGCGCATCCCTAGCCGCCCAGACAGACCGCACCGGTGAGACGGCGCTCCACCTGGCCGCCCGCTACGCTCGTGCCGACGCCGCCAAGAGGCTGCTGGACGCCGGGGCGGACGCCAATGCCCAGGACAACACAGGACGCACCCCGCTCCATGCTGCAGTGGCTGCAGATGCTCAGGGCGTCTTCCAGGTAAATAAACCAATCGTCACATCAGATCGATGGATAAAAATTATATGAGTTTAATTTGTAATGTTGACGCTGATCTTAAACCTTCGTCCTCAGATTCTGATCCGGAACCGGGCCACGGATCTCGACTCCCGCATGTACGACGGCTCCTCCGCACTGATCCTGGCTGCACGGCTGGCAGTAGAGGGCATGGTCGAGGAACTCATCACTTGTCATGCTGATGTCAATGCAGTTGATGAATTGGGTAAGTGTTCACTGAAGCGAATGTTCTGACATTCGGGTTTTCCCTGCGCGTTGAAAAGATTTGTTAACTCACTGTTGCGTTACCTCCTGCAGGGAAATCGGCTTTACACTGGGCTGCAGCGGTGAACAATGTGGACGCCACTGTTGCCCTGCTGAAGAACGGCGCAAACAAAGATATGCAAGATCTCAAGGTATGACGCCCACTTACACTGAAACCACACTATAAGCAATGCCTTAAAGACATAATATGTAAGATTTTTGCATTAAAATGCTGCTGTTCCCATGATCCCAAGCTGCTTTGTAAAATAATTAAATAAGGTATTTTGATATTGTTTTGATTGAGAGCCCTCTAGTGGCAGAAATACAGAAAGTATTTTCGCAGAGGAGGCTGCTCTGGATACGACATATGCTCGACGGTTATGCTCTGTTTTGTATATTAAGCCAGAAGTTGATGACAAATGTCAAGCAGTGGGCAAAGTTTTTATAGCTAGACCTGAAAGTTGTTACTGTCGTGACTACATGTTGTCAAAAATGTACCAACAACCATGCTCTGATTTAGTGATTGGTCTGTTCTCAGCAAGATCTGATTAGAAAGCAGGGGAGAACCTGCACCTGTTTAGTATGCTGCGATGCAAAGTCATTTGGACATAGCCTGACACGTAGCCTCTGTTCTTCTTCTGCTCCTCAGGAGGAGACCCCTCTGTTCCTCGCAGCTCGCGAGGGCAGCTGTGAGGCGGTGAAGGTGCTGCTCGTTCACTTTGCCAACCGAGAGATCACAGACCACATGGACAGGTTGCCCAGAGACATTGCTCAGGAGCGCATGCACCACGACATTGTGCAGCTTCTCGATGAGTACAACACAGTAAGGAGTCCCCAGAGCCACGGAGGGGCCGGACACCACCTCACTGGAGGACACACCCTGTCTCCTCTCATGTGTCCTCCTAGCGCCTTCATGCCCAGTCTGAAGAACACCCCACAGGGCAAGAAGAATCGTCGGCCCGGCGCCAAAGGTTCAGGCCTGGGTGGTCAACACGCTGCCAGTCTGAAGGAGTCAGTCAAGGCCCGCAACAAGAAGCTGACCCTGGACATGCAGAGTGCCTTACTAGAGAGTTCAGTCACCCTGTCCCCAGTTGACTCACTGGACTCTCCTCACGGGGGAACTAGCAACGCCGGCTACATCACCAACCCCACTTCTCCTGTTGCCATGCAGTCGCCGGGGCTTTACCACTCGTCCATGTCTGTTCCAACAACCCCGATGGTGCACAGCAGCATGATGGAGGGAGGCAGACCGTTCGCAGTGTCTCTGGCGCAGCTGAGTGACCTGGGAGCCGGAGGAATGTCCCTGCAGGGACGCGTCTCCATGGCATCTGACGTCAACCATGGCTACGTGTTGAGCTCGGGGCAGATGGGGCTGAACATGGGCATGGTCAGTCCCGTCAGCGTCCCCTTCGACTGGCACACCCGCATGACCCCCTCCTCCCAGTGTGGTCAGCAGGTGGTGAATCTGGTGCACAGTAGCCAGGCAGGCATGCACCCGCAGAGCCCGGCCATGCAGCAGCAGAGCATGCTGATGCACCAACAGATCTTCCGGAATCAGATGCTGCAGCCGACGCCCGTTACCTCCACACCCACCATCAGCCCGGTCAAGCTGCCCTCCATCGCTGAGCAGCAGCAGCAGCAGCAGCAGCAGCAGCAGCAGCAGCAGCAGCTCATCAACCATGCCATCACCAGCCAGCAGAGCATGAGCGCCTCCACTCCGCCGACACCACAGACCTCACAACCTCCTCCGTCTTTCTTCCAACAGCAGCAGCAGATGCCTCCTTCTCAGCCGCAGCCTCCCGCTCAGCCGCCACAGGCAGCCACGCCGGCCGCACAGTCCGCTCAGGCTCTGCCCCCACAGGCCAGCGGCAGCACTGCAGGAACCGAGGATTACCCAACCCCTCCCTCTCAGCGCAGCTACTCCTCATCCACGCTAGACGCCACGCCCAAGCGTTACCTCCGTTTGCCCAGCGAGCACCCGTATCTGACGCCCTCCCCAGAGTCTCCCGAGCCCTGGTCAAGCCCGTCTCCTCACTGCGTCTCCGACTGGTCAGATTCCACTCCCAGCCCGGCAGTCGCTGGCCCTGCCCAGACCCAAATTACTCAAATCCCAGAGGCCAATGGAAAGATGCAGGTGTTTGCATGAAGGCCTCTGCTTGAAAAGGGACCTGAGGTGAAAAATTTAAGAAAAAAATAGTGGACTGGCTCCCGGGCCTGTCTGTGTTTATATGTGTCAGCCTGTTTCCAAGATTTTCATTGGATTTGGACTGACTGTGTTCACTCTGAGGACCGTCTGCTCGTGATTCTTGCAGAGGAAACAGTAAAAGGGAAAATGTGTGTTGTCTGAGGAAAACGGCAGACAATTTAATGAAGTAATTCTGTCACAGATGGACTTGTTTTTTATTATTAAAAAAAAAAAAGTATATGAAGAAAACCAAGTCTTTCATTTCAAAGACTTAGGGGATGCTCTCCTGAAAACTAACATTTAAAAAAAAGTAGATAAGAAAAAAAAAGTAAAATGTTGAAGGGAATTCATTTATTTTTTTATTTATTGTTTTTATCTTTCTGAAAAGATTTTTTTTTTTTTTTAGTTTTTTTGTCACCCTCTTTCTGTCCCAGCTTCTCAAACACCACCTTGCATTCGTATGAAGCCAGCGTGGCAGGTTCATAATTTAGAGCAGAAATAACGAACACTCACCTCTCGACTTATATTTATTCAGGCCCACAACAGCTGGTAAACTGGTTCTAGCAAACATATATTGAGAGTTGCTCAGCAGTAGTGATGTGTTTAATTGAATTGTGGTGTTTGATTATTTTTCCGTATGAGTATTATATGAGTAAGAATGTAGATGAGTGTCTCTGAAGCACTTCCAGTCAACGGCTTCGTAGGGCGAGTGTCGGTAAAACCCCCAACTACAGAGGATATTTATAACAAATGGGCAGCTTTTGTTTTGGTTTTTCTTGTAATTTGACTTCATGGCCTTTAACAAATAAGTGAGCAGAGTTAAAGAATATTCCGGGTTAAAGCTCCTGTTTTCACCTGTAGTGTCTCACAGACTCTTACCTCTCGTTTTACTACCACCTCTTCAGTTTTTAAGCTTCTCTTCATTCACTTTAAACAAACGGTTTGCCTAAAAGTACAAATCAGCCTCTCACTGCCCTTTTTTTTTTTTTTTTTTTTTGCTAATGTATTTTTTTTTTATATATATACTTTGTATATTTGTGGAAACCTGTTTTGTTTTGTTGTTTTTTTTTATTATTGAGTACATCGCCTCAGATGTACTAAGCTATGCTTATCAGCTGCTATTTTATACCACTGTTCCCTTGCAAACATTCCTAGATTTTGCCCGTCCTGTTGAGTCTGGACGCTGCGCATTTCCAGAAGACGGACAGGCGGAAGTTTAAAGGACGGTTCAGGCTTTTTTTCCAAAAGTGTGGTTGTGTGAGATACTGAGGAACCAGCCTGAGACACAGACATTGGCTCTCACGAAAAGAAAATGTGAGGACACAACGCAAAAGCACATTTTAGCCACTTAACAAAAAGCTCACCTAATCCAATCTATGCCTGCTTAAGTCTATGATAAGAATATGTTTGCTCATTTATTTCACACTTTTCTGACTGGAAACTGAAGTTTGCTCACTTTGTAAATTGCTTCTGCACCAAACTCCATAGAGAAAAACGACTACTTTTTACATCACGGCTCACAGGAGTTGTTGATCCACTGCTGCCTCCATCAGTAAATTCAAATGTGTGATTTTGTGACCTCAGTGTTTGAATTCCTTCATTTGCATTCACCAAATTGACACAAACTTGGCACACAAGGCAGCAGTGGTCCAGCAGCTTCTGGAATTCAATGAGCTAAAAACGACCATTTCTTTCTATGGGCTTTGGTGCAGTGGAGTGAGCAGTTTGCAAACCTCAGTTTTTAATTGGTAACGACTGTTTAATAGTGAAATGAAGCTGCAAACATATTGTCAAGATATCATAGACTGAGGCAGGAGTAGCTTTTATGTTTCATGCCTGCTCATGCTGGTTCTTGTGCTAGGGGGGCCAGCAGGGGGCAGCAGTGACTACGTGACATACAACCACACTTACGTATGAAAAAGAAAAAAGACCTGAATTATCACTTTAAATCCTAAGTGAAAACATTCCGGGACGATGGAGCCAACATTCTCAGCCTCGTCTTGCGGTGGAGAGGTGGTCAGGTGATCAGCGTGGGGGGTGTGGCCACTGGGCTGTGACTGCTTGTGCCCTGTCACTCCTCAGGGAGGTGTTTTATGGCATGCAGCGGGAAACATCTCAATGTTTCCCGCTGCATCTACAGTAGCTTCCAGTCCAGAGGCCGTGTGGAGTTGCATCATAAGATGATTGTTAGAAGAGACGCTACTATGTAGTGCAGCACCCTTTAACTTTCTTTCTTTTTTTTTTAAATGACAAAAGTCTGAGATGAAACTCCCATTTGTCCAACTAACACCGTGCGCATTGTCTGACCAACTCTTTATCCTGACAAAACCTGAGTGAGTGTGTAGGATTTCCTTTACATACTACGGACATTTGAGGATAAAGTCAGTTTTATAATAGTAGAATTTCAAGCACATAACCTTTTAATACCTTTTTTTTTTACTCAAACAACCACATTTAGCTACTCCTTTTGTGGTAATCTAATCTTTTATTTTATTCATCATCCTGTTGACCGTAGGTGCCACTGTTCTGTCAGAACTGAGAAACTTGTCTTCTCAGTCTACAAAATTATTTTTTTAATCATATATATGTATATATATATACTATATATATACACATATGTAGTATGTATATATATATATATATACATATACACATATACACATATATATATATATATATATGTATACATACATATATGTATGGTCTTTTCTTTTTTCAGGTCGCACTAAGTGTTTTTAAACATTTCAACCTCCCAACGTCTATTTGTACATTTGCTGTGGGTAGATCTTTGCTTGAGAAGTCTTATGTTTTGTTGTGTACTAAAAGGGGCAAAAATAAAAAATGTACTTCATTTAGCATTATTTGAAGCGGAGGCTGTGACTGATGTTTTATTGGTCTTGTTTTTATTAGAACAGTCATAGATTTTTATTTTCTATCATTATTAATTTCAATACTTGTTTAAAAGTAGTTTTAAAGAAAAGAAATCATTGTACATAAAACCTTTGTTTTCCACAGTTTTTCTTTCTACAGTCAAAAGTTGTAAAATAAATTACTTATAATAAAAACTGTAGGGAACTACAATCTGTGTGTCCTCTTTAATGAACTGTACTTATCCAGAAGGAAGTTGTTGTGCCAGGTATTGCGCACGCACACACACACACACACACACACACACACTATAATCGCAGGAGGTGCTATGTTTGTTGAAGCCAGAATGTCTGTCAAAAATCATTATCATTTTAGATTAATTATTGTTTTGATCTGTACTATATGTCTTATTCTTTTTTTTTATTCTTTTTCTCATCCTCTCATACCCTCACGACGAAAACATGGTAGCAAGTGAGCGAGGGGACCACAGCACCTTTGACACTAAACTGCAGCTGAATAATGCCATCACACAAACAATCTGCCAATCTGATGACATATATTATCACATCAATAGCACCACCACATGGCAGTGTTGAAAATCTCACAATATGAAATAGATCGAAACATCAACGTGACAACAATAAAAACACACTGCATGACTCATGGCGTGAACGGCACACACCCAATACACAAAGCCACAAGCGCACAATAGCGAGTACCCAGAAGCGCTCTGGGGCCCTGAACTTCAGGCCCCACTGCAAAACACGCATGCACTCGCAGCAGTTCACCAGTCCACAACACTGCAGGCGCAGGGCTATCTCGGCTGTGCCCCACCGAGCGGGCACAACGACATTTTTGACACAGGAAAACTCATAAAAGCTTATAATCCTACCCTGCACAGCAGCGCCCTCTGGTGGGGCCGTGCCCCTAATGCAAAGACGCCATTGTTTATACTGTTTTTTGGTCCTCATAAAGACACAAATACAGTAACACATGCGGTCACACATTCGTCTTGAATGGGACACAGCACTGACTTGCATTCATTTGAGCAGCCTAAATAATAATGACTATACCGTTTTATTTGGAAAGCCCTTTTTGCGTCAAAGTGCTTTAGGGTAAGTAAATAAAAAACTAAAATATAGGACAAAAACCAACCACTTAAGGCTGATAAACCACAGTCAACCAGTGCGTCTTCAGCTTCAATTTAAAGACCTCAATAAGGCTGACCTGCCTGACATCAAGACGACAAATATGAGGGTGCAGGACAGTGATGTAGCTAGAGGGGATGCAGGAGTGGCACTGGACCCCCCATTAAATCTGATAGGCCACCCCAGGTGCCACCTCAGTTGATTGACATGTCACGGCACCGCACGTCTTGTCAAAAGGAGCCAGTTGCATTTTGAATCCTCCTGTACAGTAGTTGGCGCTATGTACCACAAAGAGTTGTAATCCACCTTACTAGGAGAAGAAGAAGAATAACCACAGAATGAGAAGAAGAAGAATGAACAGCCTTGATGTACAGTGAAATCTTTGTTCTAAAGTTTTACGGTGGTTACCGATTGAGTCACTGTTTAAAATCACTTTTGATCGGTTTCTGAAATAGCCTTGGGCACCCCAAAGATAAATGTCTCTGCCACTGGTGCAAGACCATTTATATCAGTCCTGGTCTGGACAGGGAGTCAGGGAAGAGAGGCCAGCACAGGACTAATATGCTAATATTTAGCTGCTCCAGTCATAATAACGCGCCCATGCATTTTGGACCATGTACAAGACTCAGTCTGAAACTCTTCTTGGGCACATGACAATAGTCCAGCCTGGATGTTACAAAAGCATGGACAAGCAGTGACTCGTATGCCCTCCTTAAGGGCTGGGGACACCGGAATTCCATGAAAAATTCCATGAAAAAGTGAAATATGAATATGAGTATAGCGAGACTAACACGTTAACAAACAAGTCAGAAAACACTACATACTATGGTTGTTTACAAAAAAAATTATGGACACCGCAAGAATAAAATGTTACTTTACAGATCATTTAAATATGATACGTCTGAACGTCTTTTTTCCTTTATGGTTGTCTCCAGTAGATGGCGCCCTAGGCAACCACCTGTGTGGCCTAGAATTTGCACTGCACTCCCAAAGACACACAAACACTGGACACGAAGAACAGCTACAGCACTGGTTCCCAAACTTTATATACCAAAGTCCCACCAGAGGAAGCTCACGTAGCTTTCATACCAAAACATAAAAACACAACATTAAATGAGTAAACCAGCAATTCAGCTTCAGAAGTTGATTAAAAAAAAAAAAGGTGCTGATATCAGATTTACCTTTAACTTGTGTTTTCTTCTTGTGCATCTCGACTGTAACTGATCAAAAAATCCCACCGACACAATGTGCGGAGAGCTCAGCTAACCAGGGTTCCCAGACCTTGGTTGACATCAGATTCAAGGACTTTCCAGGACCAATTCCCTCAAATTCAGGGTCCGATTGTGCTGACACACTTTTTAGATGGGAGAGCAACTTGTAAGAGCCACTTCATCCATGGCGTCCACTTTCATTGATTTGCAGCACCTCTGGACAAGTGATTGTCCTTGGGATTTTGGTCAAATTCATTCATTCAAATTCAGTCTGTCATTTTCTTTGGTGGGACAGAGATCTTGGAATTTGCATTTCCCAGGCATCACGCAATTTGCTCATTCTTGCTTAATGTTATTCGCTCATTGCTCTGCACGGAATCTCACGTCAACAGTGGAGAGAGACATTGGACAGTGTCCACAAAACCGCTTGTCATTACGACTCTACCTTTGTTCTGCGTAGTTTCCCTGCCCCAACACACCTGATTCAAATAGTCTGCTCGTCATCAAGCACTGCAAAAGCCTGACAACCCACCCCATTTAAATCAGGTGTGTTGGAGCAGATAAACATCTAAAACATGCATGACCATCAACAGCAGAGTTGAGTATGTGAGTTACACCCATGAAAAACTTGCCAAATCTTGTGTCAGTGCCAAACAAATTATTTTGCTAGTGTCAGAAACTCTGTGTGGGAATTTGGTCTCATGAAAGACTTGTTTACAATCAGAGTCCAGAGTGAAAATCCCTGATTTTAAATCACAGCACACAGGATAAGCTGAGCCATTTTGTGATGTTACTTTTAGAAATCCTTTGGTTACCTCAGTGACCCAAACTTACCACACGAGGCACCAGTGGACCAACAGCTCCTGTGTCCCCACAGGCTAAAATGTGGATTTTCTCTATGGATTTTTAATCCAATCCAATTTTATTTATGAAGCACATTTTTAAACCACAGGATGGACCCTGTCTGACGGTGAGATTAAGCAGCAAACATGTTGTAAAGATAGTGCACACTTCAGCTGGTACACAGTCAACAAAAGTTACATACTGCGGCTTTAAATGGCAGATAGTGGCATAGTTGCTCCTCAGTATTTCACAGGGATTTTCACACACAACGATGTCTAATCGTTTGAACACACAGCAAATAAAACCTTAACGCAGACAAGGTACGAAACCACCAGGCTTAATATGTGTCATGTGTACCTAATAAAGTGGCCAGTTGGTGTAATGGGAGGGTTAAATAATATACACCGCCTTGAATAACCCTTCCTCCTCATCAGTTTTTACCAGAAACTGTCATTAGACAATACCAGGAAACCCAAGAAGGCTTTACTGGAAGACAAACTAGACTCAAATCTGTCAATTTATCAAACAGGAAAACAAACTCTAGGAGTCAACTGCGGTACCAAACGGCTTGGAGATAATCCTGACGCTTACCCGTAAATTACCACTTCAGGGGAATAATGGTGAGTTTGGTGCATCTGATGCAGATTTTTAAAATAATTTGTTCAGTAAAAACACTGCATTTCTGATTCTCGGTGCAGGCAAATGGCTTCACTTCTCTGTAACTGATGGTGTCCCACAGGGGTCCGTCCTAAGACCACTCCTATCTATTTCCTTCTTCAAATCAATAATGTTGACAGTAATGCCAATTCTAATTTTCTTTTTAACGCTGATGATACAGTGATTTATAATTCAGCATCCACACCCAACTTGGCTCCCTCCGGGCTGCAGCTTTCAGTTTAATTTTAATTATTTAAATTCTGACCAAACAAAACCTACGGTTTTCTCACATTTAAATTCAAAATCAGCCACAGAACATTTTCAGGGTTTGCAGGTTGAGTCTGTATCTCTTTACAAATATCTGGGTTTCTTACTAGATGCATCTCTTTCCTTTAAAGTGCTGACATATATTTGCTTGTTGTTTAGGTGGTCTGACTTGTTTTTTTATTTATTTATTTAACCTTTATTTAAGCAGGTAAGGTGGTTGAGAACCAATTCTCATTTACAATGATGGCCCGGGCACGAGGCAGCACAACAAGGGGGCACACAAACAAGAAGAGAAACATCAACAACAAGCAATATTAGACAATACATAAGTCACATGTTGAATAGAAATGGTTAAAAGCAGGTACAACAGTCGCTAATTGTTGCCCTCACTAAATTTTGAAAAGAAGACTTGTCTGACTTGTTTGACTTGATCTCAAGCTTGAGTCTGCTGCCCTCATATCTTCAGGTTTACGTCAGTCAGAGTTGCAGTCTTTGGTATGAGGAATAAATCCTCATAGACTCCCTTTGACCAGAATAATCTACAAAATAATGTGAAAATGTAGGATGTGCCTTTATATTGAATTTATTGACATTTTGTATTCTAGGTAATTTTGTTCTGTATGCTGTATGTTACAATAGTATATAGCTTTTATGTTCTGATGCCTGCCTTGGTCAAGACACTCGTACAAAGAGTTTTATTCCAGTTTTTTTGTGTTTCGATTTCAGGCTTTTATTCTTTTACTCGCTCTGATCCCAGCAGTCATCTGCTCAACACAGCTTCCAGTCGACTGCAGTGACTTGTACAACAGAGGTTTTGGTCACAGTGGTGTGTACACCATCTACCCAGCAGGACCAGTGTCACCTGTCCAGGTCTACTGTGACATGGGCTGTGATGAGGAAAGTGGTAAATGGACTGTACGTATGTTCTGTCCTCATTTGTATATTTACATTGTTATTCTATAAATCACTGAGGTGCTGCTCATCTGATGTCATGCTTCTCTGCCCGGCAAAAGTTAATAGTTTCAGACATTGTGATTTTTTTTTACCATCTGCTCCATTCTTGTGGATGTGGTGGATATGACAACAAATCCATGAAGGAATTTCTCCAAATTTGGTTGGTTGGTAGGTCTGTTGGTCAGTCAGTAGGTAGGTACACAGGTAGGTAGATAGATGGATATGTAAGTAGGTAGGTAGGTCAGAAGGTACTGGGATGATCTCAGTTTTACTCCCTTATATCAGTATCGTCATCTATCACCAACAAATTGATCATTATACCAACATTATTGATCATGCTACAGCTGGTGATGGATTAGATTGGAGAACTTCCACCTGACACACAAATCTATTCCAGGTGATTCAGAGTAGAAAAGACGGCACCATGAACTTTTATCGTGGATGGGACCAGTACAGAACTGGATTTGGACAAGCATCAGGAGAATACTGGCTGGGTAAGAGTTGAGACTTTGGCATTATTGCTACACTATTTGTTGAGTTTCATCACAGCTCTCGACAAATGATCAATCTCTGTTTTTGACTGTCCCTGTTTATCAATCTTGTCCTCCAGGTCTGGAGAACATCCATGTCCTCACTCAGAGGAAGAGCTATGAACTGAAGATAGACATGGAGGACTTTGAGGGCCACAAGGCCCACGTCTATTATTCCAACTTCTCTGTGGGTTCGGAGCTAGGTGGCTACAAGCTTAAACTCAGTGGCTTCAGAGATAGAGGAGCTGGTGAGTCTTGATCAAAGTCTATCTAGGCAGGAATGTGCTGACTGATACAGATACTGATAGTTTTGATGCCAACTCTGGCAGTTCGCATCAAAACGACACCATCTTTACAGGAAGCCACGCAACTCAAATCCAAAGACTTACAGTATATAACCAGCAGCATGTATATCGGGTAATACGTCAAGAAACTCACAGAGATGGTGGATAGCTGTTGTTGCCCGGGATACCATAACAGTAGAGGAAAAGCAAATTGTACAATATTTCCCCAAATCACCAAAGATCCTGTGAGACAACAAATAAAAATGTGAATCCAAAGCAAAGGATTCTGCTTACAGGGTGATTTGGGTACAAAACCTGACATTTATTAACTTTAATATCTTGTTAAGTTTTAAGTTGTTGGGTTTTTATTGCAATGTTTAAGTGTTTTTTGGAGTAGAGTGAATGCAGGTTTATCAGAGTTGAAAGTGAGATATTGCAGGACTGGAATAACGTCTGCTCAGGCTGTTTTCATACTCGTGAAAAGCACCAGGGGGCAGTATAAGTGTGACAGGTTCTGCGGTATGAAGTCATTCATTTTACTCTTTCTTTTTTATTCAGGAGCTTCATTCACTTACCATAATGGTTTCAAGTTTTCTACATTTGACAAAGACCAGGACACTTATGCAGGCAACTGTGCTAAGACCTATCAGGGAGGATGGTGGTATGGAAAATGTCACAAGGTTAACCCCAACGGTGCTTACTTATGGGGCAACTCAACCTACGGGATCGGAATCAACTGGCATTCTTGGAAAGGATATAAATATTCTCTGAAATCAATCGCAATGAAGATACAACCCAAACACTGATGTTAGATGTCAGATTATCACACTTACTACATGCACTGCCTGGCCAATAAACAGTCACACACACTGTAGGACAGCCTTTTGTAGAGGTTGATCAATATGGGTTTGTTGATTTTTTTTTGTGACCGATGACGGTACTATGGAAGTTCCTTTCTTTTAAAAGTTTGTTTTATTTCTCTCTCTTTTGGGGGAAAGTTTAAATAACATTTTAGGGTGATTTTCTTCATTTCTGTTTTACTTTTGGGGAAAAACATGATTTTTATTCTTAGTGGGGGAAAAATATCTTTGTGTATTTTAATGTACTAAATAAGTCAAATCAAATCAAATATGTCATGGGTGATGTAACTCCTCTTTGTGACCACTGGAGGGCAGTGATTATTTTTTCTTCAGCATCAATGCAAAAACCTTGTGTGATGAATAAAGATTTCATACATGGAGCAGCTTTTGTAATATCGCTTTTGTAATATAAAGAGGACAAAACAAGGAGCACTTTTATTAATTTATGGATCTATTGACATAATGATTACCCAAATATGAGTGTTATTTCTAACAAAGGTTACACTAGAGAAAATAGGGTCAGAAATACAAAAGAATCATGCTGAGTTTAATAATACGCGTCATCATTTATGTAGTGTTGGAGAAAATCAGTTTAAAAATAATGACAATCAAGGCAATAATAATAATATTCTCATAAATATTATCTGTTTTATAAATGTGAACTGTTTGTGTTATTCCACAATGTTAGTGTGCAGATAAGAGCATCTGATAAGGTATGCTTGAAGGCCAGGACAGGCTCATTTGGAGGCCATGTTCATGTGTCACAAGAATTTGGAAATCACCCATTTGGCAATCACCCGAGGACAGGCTGAACCTGCACTTAGTTGGTTAGTACAATTACATCAGTAATGAGCTTCTGTCAAATAAAAGTTACACTAGAGAAAATAGGGTCAGAAATACAAAAGAATCATGCTGAGTTTAATAATACACGTCATCATTTTGCAGTTTGTTCATGATGCTTCTCGATGTCATCAACTTAGGTTGTTATGACTGCGAGAGAAAGCAAGACCAAGTGGCACATTTGACAATGGTTTGAATGTAACAGATTTATCCACACAGACGTGGAAACACAACTTTACCCGTACAATCCTTTTCGTTCTGAGGCAGCGTTTCAAGAAAATACATACATGCATACACATGGAGCCCCCAAAAACGGCAAAAGAACCAAGACATGTGGGACTAAGGAAAGAAAAGAAAAGTGAACATAAACTAAACACTCACCAAAACGAGACGAAAAGAATGCCGTTTCAAACTCACCACACGAGGCAGCAGTGGACCAGCAGCTCCTGTGTCCCCCGCCGGCTAAAAACACAGGAGAGTGAGCGGTTTACAAATGTTGGTTTCAAACCAGAAAAGTCTGTCTGACAGTGAGATTAAGCAGCAAACATGTTCTTAAGACAGTGTACACTTCAGCTGGTATAGAGCTTATTCATCAACAAAAGTTACATACGGCAGCTTTAAATGGCAGATAGTGGCATGGTTGCTGCTCAGAGTATTTTAGAAACTGCTGATTGACAACGATGTCTAGTGTTTACAGAGAATCGTTTGAACACACCACACGTCTAATCTTGAAGCAGATAAGCTACAAAAACACTAGGTTTAATATGTGTCATGTGTACCTAATAAAGTGGTCAGTGGGTGTAAAGAGAGGGTTATAAAATACACACCACCTTGAAAAAAATCCTCCTTGTCATCAGATCTTATTTTATTTATGGCTTGACCAGAAACTGTTGTTAGTCATTACACAATACCAGGAAACCCAAGAAGTATTTAATGTGTTGGAAGACAAACGAGAGTCAAACAGCAAAACAAACTCACGGAGTAAACTGCGGTACCAAAAGGCTTGGAGATAATTCTGAGGATTACCCGTAAATTACCACTTCAGGGGAATAATGGTGAGTTTGGTGCATCTGATGCAGTTTTTTGTTCAGTAAAAAACACTGCATTTCTGGTTCTCAGTGCAGGCAAATGGCTTCACTCCTCTGTAATTAATGGTGTCCCACAGGGGTCCATCCTAAGACCTCTCCTCTTCATTTTTTACATCAATAATGTTGACAGTAATGCCAATTCTAATTTGCTTTTTAATGCTGATGATACAGTCATTTATAATTCAGCATCCACACCCAACCTAGCTCCCTCCCAGCTGCAGCTTTCAGTCTAATTTTAATTATTTCAATTCAGACAAAAAAGAACCTATGGTTTTCTCAAAAACATGGCTCC
Source organism: Solea senegalensis (assembly GCF_019176455.1). Taxonomy (NCBI): domain Eukaryota; kingdom Metazoa; phylum Chordata; class Actinopteri; order Pleuronectiformes; family Soleidae; genus Solea; species Solea senegalensis. Next base: position 4,712,003 of record NC_058038.1, on the reverse strand, counting down.
CTTCGACCGGAAAAATCTACAAAATAATGTGAAAATGTAGGATCTGGTCATATTAGACTCATAGAACATTTGGCTGTAGAGGTTCCTGTAGATGTGCCTTTATATTGAATTTATTGACATTTTGTATTCTAAGTAAATTTGTTCTGTATGCTGTATGTTTCAATAGTATATAGCTTTTATGTTCTGATGCCTGCCTTGGTCAAGACACTCGTACAAAGAGTTTTATTCCAGTTTTTTTGTGTTTCGATTTCAGGCTTTTATTCTTTTACTCGCTCTGATCCCAGCAGCCATCTGCTCAACACAGCTTCCAGTCGACTGCAGTGACTTGTACAACAGAGGTTTTGGTCACAGTGGTGTGTACACCATCTACCCAGCAGGACCAGTGTCACCTGTCCAGGTCTACTGTGACATGGGCTGTGATGAGGAAAGTGGTAAATGGACTGTACGTATGTTCTATCCTCATTTGTATATTTACATTGTTATTCTATAAATCACTGAGGTGCTGCTCATCATGCTACAGCTGGTGATGGATTAGATTGGAGAACTTCCACCTAACACAGAAATCTATTCCAGGTGATTCAGAGTAGAAAAGATGGCACCATGAACTTTTATCGTGGATGGGACCAGTACACAACTGGATTTGGACAAGCATCAGGAGAATACTGGCTGGGTAAGAGTTGAGACTTTGGCATTATTGCTACACTATTTGTTGAGTTTCATCACAGCTCTCGACAAATGACCCGAGTCAATCTCTGTTTTTGACTGTCCCTGTTTATCAACCTTGTCCTCCAGGTCTGGAGAACATCCATGTCCTCACTCAGAGGAAGAGCTATGAACTGAAGATAGACATGGAGGACTTTGAGGGCCACAAGGCCCACGTCTATTATTCCAACTTCTCTGTGGGTTCGGAGCAAGACGGCTACAATCTTAAACTCAGTGGCTTCAGAGATGGAGGAGCTGGTGAGTCTTGATCAAAGTATATCTAGGCAGGAATGTGCTGACTGATACAGATACTGATAGTTTTGATGCCAACTCTGGCAGTTCGCATCAAAACAAAAACGACACCATCTTGGCAGGAAGCCACGCAACTCAAATCCAAAGACTTACAGTATATAACCAGCAGCAGGTATATCGGGTAATACGTCAAGAAACTCACAAAGATGGTGGATAGCTGTTGTTGCCCGGGATACCATAACAGTAGAGGAAAAGCAAATTGTACAATATTTCCCCAAATCAAAAAATCTGAATCCAAAGCAAAGGATTCTGCTTACAGGGTGATTTGGGTACAAAACCTGACATTTATTAACTTTAATATCTTGTTTAGTTTTAAGTTGTTGGGTTTTTATTGCAATGTTTAAGTGTTTTTTGGAGTAGAGTGAATGCAGGTTTATCAGAGTTGAAAGTGAGATATTGCAGGACTGGAATAACGTCTGCTCAGGCTGTTTTCATACTCATGAAAAGCACCAGGGGGCAGTATAAGTGTGACAGGTTCTGCGGTATGAAGTCATTCATTTTACCCTTTCTTTTTTATTCAGGAGCTTCATTCACTGGCCATAATGGTCTGAAGTTTTCTACATTTGACAAAGACCAGGACACTTATGCAGGCAACTGTGCTAAGATCTACCTGGGAGGATGGTGGTATGGAGCATGTCACGGTGTTAACCCTAACGGCGCTTACTTATGGGGCAGCTCAACCTACGGGATCGGAATCAACTGGTATTCTTGGAAAGGACATGAATATTCTCTGAAATCAATCGCAATGAAGATACAACCCAAACACTGATGTTAGATGTCAGATTATCACACTTACCACATGCACTGCCTTTTTTACTGTGACCAGTGACGATACTATGGAAGTTAAAGTTTGTTTTATTTCTCTCTCTTTTGGGGGAAAAAAAACATTATTCTTCGTGGGGGTAAAATATCTTTGTGTATTTCATTGTGCTAAATAAGTTCTTCAGCATCAATGCAAAAACCTTGTGTGATGAATAAAGATTTTATACATGGAGCAGCTTTTGCAATACTGTGTACAAAGAGGACAAAACAAGGAGCACTTTTATTAATTTATGGATCTATTGACATAATTATTATCCAAATAAGAGTGTTATTTCTAACAAAAGTTACACTAGAGAAAATAGGGTCAGAAATACAAAATAATAATGACGAGTTTAATAATACACGTCATCATTTATGTAGTGTTGAAGAAAATCAGTTTAAAAATAATGACAATCAAGGCAATAATAATAATATTCTCATAAATATGATCTGTTTTATTATCAGGCTCATTTGGAGGCCATGTTCATGTGTCACAAGAATTTGGCAATCACCCAAGGACAGGCTGGACCTGCACTTAGTTCGTTACTACCTAAATATTCCAAAAACTGCTGATTTGGCAATCAAAGTAATCAATCAACGTACAATTGCCAAGAACTGTTTACGCAGCAGCAAAAGTAACCAATCAGAGTAAGAGGGGGCAAACCCCTCCCTTACAGATGGTAAAAAAAGGGAAAAGACATATGATAACCACCATTAGAACAGCTTAGCCTAAGCTAATCGTGGAAAACACGTGATTTGTGAGAACAAAAAGAATAAGGCGGGGAAAATGAATGGGGATTGCCCATTCCCAGAGGATAAATACAAGATGCTCAGTGAATGTAAGTCAGTGTCACAGTGTCATGCTGTGTGCTCACCTTGGTGTTTGATTGTGGATCCAGAATTAAATGTTTTTTGACCTGAAGGACAACGGCTTCAACTCTTTATTACTTGTGCTGCAACTTTAGCTGATGTATCAAGATAACAAACTAAGTTGATTTTTCTCAAGAAACCCCACCATGACAGTAGTTTGTTCATGATGCTTCTCGATGTCATCAACTTAGGTTGTTATGACTGTGAGAGAAAGCAAGACCAAGTGGCACATTTGACAATGGTTTGAATGTAACAGATTTATCCACACAGACGTGGAAACACAACTTTACCCGTACAATCCTTTTTGTTCTTAGGCAGCGTTTCAAAAAAAAAAATACATACATGCATACACATGGAGTCCCCAAAAACAGCAAAAGAACCAAGACTAAGGAAAGAAAAGAAAAGTGAACATAAACTAAACACTCACCAAAACAAGACGAAAAGAATGCCGTTTCAAACTCACCACACGAGGCAGCAGTGGACCAGCAGCTCCTGTGTCCCCCGCCGGCTAAAAACACAGGAGAGTGAGCGGTTTACAAATGTTGGTTTCAAACCAGAAAGGTCTGTCTGACAGTGAGATTAAGCAGCAAACATGTTCTTAAGACAGTGTACACTTCAGCTGGTATAGATCTTATTAATCAACAGAAGTTACATACGACAGCTTTAAATGGCAGATAGTGGCATGGTTGCGAACGATGTCTAGTGTTTACAGAGAATCGTTTGAACACACCACACGTCTAATCTTGAAGCAGATGAGCTACAAAAACACTAGGTTTAATATGTGTCATGTGTACCTAATAAAGTGGCCAGTGGGTGTAAAGAGAGGGTAGAAAACATACACCACCTTGAAAACCCCTCCTTCTCATCAGATCTCATTTTACTGTAGGCTTGCCCAGAAACTGTTGTTAGTAATTACACAATACCAGGAAACCCAAGAAGGATTTTATGTGTTGGAACATAAACAAGACTCAGCAAATTTAGAAGGAACAGAAAACAGACACAGGAAAACAAACCCTGGGAGTCACTCACAGAACCAAAAAGCTTGGAGATAATCGTAAGGATTACCCGTAAATGACCATTTCAGAGGAATAATGGTGAGTTTGATGCATGTAATGCAGTTTTTTTTAATAATTTTTTCAGTAAAAACACTGCATTTCTGGTTCTCAGTGCAGGCAAATGGTTTCACTCCTTTGTAACTAACCGTGTCCCACAGGGGTCTGTCCTAAGAACACTTCATTGTTTATATCAATAATAATCGAAATAATCAAAATTTTCTTTATAAGTATGCCAGTCAAAGGTACCATCTTCGGTATGTGGACTTATAAAATAATAAGTTCTGGGGGGGAAACAATTAAAAACATGTCTCCCTTTAACTGCAAATATTTACAAAGTAAAATTAAACTGTAGGATCTGGTCATATTGAGGCAGGGACATTTGGCTGTAGATGTTGCTGCAGATGTGCCTTCATATTGAATTAATTGAAATGTTGTATTCTGTATATTTTAAGTCATTTTTTTCTGTATGTTTGTATAGTCTTGGTCAGGAAATGTCTTTTTTATGTCTTTTTTGTGTGTCTGTGTTTTGATTCCAGGGTTTTATTCTTTTACTCGCTCTGATCCCAGCAGTCACCTGCTCACCGGTGTTTCTTCCAGTCGACTGCACTGACTTGTACAACAGAGGTTTTGGTCACAGTGGTGTGTACAGCATCTACCCAGCAGGACCCGTGTCACCAGTCCAGGTCTACTGTGACATGGGCAGTGCCGATGACCCCGATAGTGGTAAATGGACTGTACGTATATGTTCTGTCGTATGTTGTTCATCTGCTCCGTTCATGTGAATGTGATAAATATGTCAGCCAATGTCTTGAAGGAGTTTCTCCAAATTTGGTTGGTTGGTTTGTCTGTCGGTCGGTTAGTCAGTAGGTAGGTCAGCATGAGCTCAACGAGACCAGATTAATTAGCACCAGACACAGTACACACTTCCTGACGGTAACAGCTCATATTGACGGTGCAGAACATGGGAGGGAGTTCACACTGATCAAATACACACTGAAGCTTGTAATGATCTTTCTGACTTTTTTATTTTCATCGCCAAGTCAACCGACTTTGTTGGCTTGGAATCAAAATTAAGATTTGAGAAGCACGTCTGTAATTGTGTGCGAAATGGTAATACAGAGAGTGCTCCAACAACAGACCGCAGGAGTGAAAATCGAGACAAAAACCAAAGCCTTTGTAATCCTGTGGTTTTTTTGTCTGTCCCTTAAGGAAGTAAACAACATTGACCAGAGCCGGTTCAAACCAGTTTTGATATCAGATAGAGACAGATTCCTTGCAGGAACCTGTGCGGGAGAGCACAAACAAAAAAAGGGTACAAAGGCCAGGCAAAGATTAAATATGAACTGTAAAAAGGGTTATAAGGGTTAGACTAACAGCTTTTCTATTACAGCCTGATAAAACCTGAATAGAGTTTTGTGAAAGACTCCACACAGGTGTTGTCAGTAAAAATAATACACTCAGATGGAGTCATAAACAAACCCAGTCCTATTGGCTGGTCGAGCAAAACCACTGAACTTTGATGATCTCAGTTCAGAAATGCTTTATTCTTTTATATCAGTATCATCATCTTTCACCATAAAAATCATTATTGATCATGCTACAGCTGGTGATGGATTACACGGGAGAACTTCCACCTAACATAGAAATCTATTCCAGGTGATTCAGAGAAGAAAAGATGGCACCATGAACTTTTATCGTGGATGGGACCAGTACAGAACTGGATTTGGACAAGCATCAGGAGAATACTGGCTGGGTAAGAGTTGAGACTGGAATTATTGCTTCACAATTTGTTGAGTTTCATCACAGCTCTTGAGAAATGACCCAAGTCTATCTCTTGGTCTTTGACTGTCCCTCCAGGGCTGGAGAATATCCATGTCCTTAGTCTGAGGAAGAGCTATGAACTGAGGATAGACATGGAGGACTTTGACGGCAACAAAGCCCACGTTCATTATTCCTCCTTCTCTGTGGGTCCGGAGCAAGACGGCTACAAGCTTCAATTCAGTGGCTTCAAAGACGGAGGAGCTGGTGGGTCTTGATCAAAGTACATCTAGGCAGGAATGTGCTGATCAATCCAAATATTGATAGTATTGACGCCAACTCTGGCAGCTGGAATAAAAAAGAACACCATTTTGGCAGGAAGCCGTGCAGCTCAAATCCAGATGTATATGACCGGCAACATGTATATGAGGTCATTATATGTCAAGGAACTCGCAAAGATGGTGGATAGTTCTGTGATACCAATATCTTGGTTAAAGTTTTTTTTGTTTAAGTGTTTCTTGGAGTAGGATAAAGTAAAGTATACAGTATCAGAGAGAATTATTCCAGGACTGGAATAAGGTCTGCTCAGGCTGTTTTCATACTAAAAGCACCAGGGGGCAGTATGAGTGTGACAGGTTCTGTGATATGGAGTCATTCATTTTACTCTTTCTTTGTTTTTCAGGAGATTCACTCAGTGAACATAATGGTCAGAAGTTTTCTACATTTGACAAAGACCAGGACACTTCTGTGACAACTAGCTGTGCTAAGACCTACCAGGGAGGATGGTGGTACGGAGAATGTCACAGTGTTAATGCTAACGGTGCTTATTTATGGGGCAGCTCAACCTACGGGATCGGAATCAACTGGCGTACTTGGAAAGGATACGAATATTCTTTGAAATCAATCGCAATGAAGATACGACCCAAACAGTGATGTTAGATGTCAGATTATCGCACTTACCACATGCATGTCCTGGCCAAAAACACAGCTACACACACACTGTAGGACAGTCTTGTATAGACATTGTGTAGACGTTGACCAATATGGGTTTGTTGATTTTTTTCTGTGACCAATGACAATACTATGGAAGCCCTGAAATGCAAATTTAAAAAAAAAATTTGGGGGACAAGGGTGAAATAAAATTTTAGGGTGGTTTTCTTAATTAAATTTTATATTTATGGGGAAAAAATGTGACAATTCTTTTGGGAGACATTGTTTTTCTTGGTGGAGAATTATCATTATTATTTTTTTACTTGCCTCCCTTCCATACGATACCAAACTTTACAAATCACAGCAGCCGACTGATGCCATTTTTTTACCCATTGTAGAATTTATGTATGTACATACTTTATATTACATTTATGCATCATAAAATCTAGCAGTTTTATTTTCCTGATTCAAATCGTTTGTCCGTTTACAGCCTGTATGTGATTATTACTTTTTACTACAACATTTTTACTAAATGTAGTTTTGGCATTTTATCTTCTGTATAATTCTGTGAAACTATATACTTTGGTGAAGGCTACACACAAGTCCAGTTGAATTTCTGCCTCGCCCTGCACTGAATTATTTTTTTTCTCTCATCTTTGTGTATTTTATTGTGCTAAATAAGTCAAACCAAATCAAATATTTAGTGGGGGATGAGTTTGATTAATAAACGTTTCATACATGAAGCAGTTTGTGTAATATTGTGCTTGTGTGTGGCAAGGACAAACTATTATTAATTTGCGGATCTATTAACCTTGAGGTGCAATTCTTCCAACTAGTGTGTTTGTGCCCATAAAGTTATGCACAATAGATTTAATAAACCCACAGAAGAATGAAAAAAGACACAAAACAGTTTCCCCTTCTCTTTTTTTATTCATACATCAGATTGTCGATTTTATTGAGATATTAAAGTTAATTGGTGTCAGATTTTGTTCCAAAATATGCGATCACTCTTATCACCGGAATCAATTGCCTTGTGGATTCTTGTTTTTTGAGCACATTTTATGACAGTGATCCACTTCTGTTGTCTCACAGGATCTTTGGTGATCTGGTGAAATATCGTACAAATTGCTTTTCCTCTACAGTTTTGGTATCCCAGGCCACAACAGCTATCCACCATCTTTGTGAGTTTCTGGCATTTAAAGGATTGATATTTGGATCGATCAGCACATTCCTGCCTAGATATATTTGATCAAGACTCGCCAGCTCCTCCATCTTTGAATACACTGAGTTCAAGCTTGAAGCCATCTTGCTCCAGAACCACAGAGGAGGAGGAACAATGGACATGGGCCTTCTTGCCCTCAAAGTCCTCCATGTCTATTAGTTCACGGCTCTTCTTCTGAGTAAGGACATGTTTGAAAAACAGGGACAAAAAACGTGATCACAAACAGGGGAGTATTTGTGTTTTTCAAAAATAGACTGACTGACTTGGGTACCTACCTTTATTGGGTCATTTGTACCCAATAAATTGGCCAGTGAGGGTTAAAGACAGGGTTAAAAAAACAAAACATACTCCACCTTCGAAAAACTCCTCCTTCTGTAAAAGGTCTAATTTATTTAATGTTTAACTGGAAACTCTTGTTAGTCATTACCCAATACCAGGAAACCCAAGAAGGGTACAAAGTAGACGCAACTCCGCAAACGTATCAAACAGGAAAATAAACTCTGTAACGGTACCAAACTGCTTGGTGACAATCCTGAGGATTACCTGAAAATTACCACTTCAGAAGAAAAATGGTGAGTGTGGTTTGTCTGATACAGATTTTCTAATCATTTGTTCAGTAAAAATACAGTATTTCTGATTCTGGCTCACTGTAATTAACAGTGTCCCACACTTACATCAAGAAATGATACGACAGTAATGCCAATTTTAATTTCATTTTTTTTAATCACTGATTCAGTAATTTATAATATTGCATCTCCCTCCCAGCTGTAGCGTAAAGTCTAATTTTAATTCTTTAAAAGTTGTTTTAAACTGAAGAAGTAAATTTTTTCTGTATGTTGTATGCTTGAATAGTCATGGTCAGGAAACTGATACGAAGCAGTGTTAATTTCGCCAGATGAGACAATGATGAGACTGCATCACTGTCCTAAAACATTAAAACTATATATATATATATATATATATATATATATATATACACATACAAATACATATATATACACACACATACATACATATATATATATATGTATGTGTGTATGTATGTATATATATATATATATATATATATATATATATATATATACATACATACATATACATACATACATATACATATATATTTCTCAATACGTCTCAACATATTCCTGTAATGGTTCATGTGCAGGTGTTTTATTTCTGGTACGTGCTGTTGCTAAGACTAAGACTAAACAAAAAAAAATGGGTGACATAATTCACACTATAACCAAGAGTTTTATTACCGTTTTTTGTGTTTTGATTTCAGGGCTTTGTTCTTTTACTCGCTCTGATCCCAGCAGTCATCTGCTCACCGGTGTTTCTTCCAGTCGACTGCACTGACTTGTACAACAGAGGTTTTGGTCACAGTGGTGTGTACACCATCTACCCAGCAGGACCAGTGTCGCCTGTCCAGGTCTACTGTGACATGGGCAGTGCCGATGACCCTGATAGTGGTAAATGGACTGTACGTATATGTTCTATCATATGTTGTTGATCTGCTTCATTCTTGTGAATGTGATAGATATGTGAACAAAGCCTTGAAGGAGTTTCTTGCTATTTGGGTGATTAGCTGGTCTGTTGGTCGTTAAGTATTTAATTAGGTAGATAAGTAAGTAGATGGATATGTAGGTAGGTGGTGTGCACATGTCACGTGCACATGTTGGTTGGACATTTGGACAGACAAACATTTGGACAGCACATGTATGCTGTCCAAATGTTTACCTGTTTTTAGGATTGAACAGCTACAACTAGGCTCATGGTCAAGTCCAAAACCAGCTCTGATCATAGATATCAGACAGAGACAGTTACCTTGCATGAACCTATTCAAGAGAGCATAAAAGTATAAGGGGGATACAATGGTCAGGCAAATATTCCATTTTAACAATAAAAAGATGTATACGGTTGAAATTAGCAGATTTTCTATTGCAACAGCCTGATAAAACCTGAATAGAGTTTTACAATAAACTCCAAATGAGCCTGTTTTATTGGCTGGTCATGCAAACCCACTGAACTGTGATTGACATTTCTTTTAGGTTCAAAAACGATCTCAGTCTAACACAGAAATCTATTCCAGGTGATTCAGAGAAGAAAAGACGGCACTGTGAACTTTTATCATGGATGGGACCAGTACAGAACTGGATTTGGACAAGCATCAGGAGAATACTGGCTGGGTAAGTAATGGGACTTCTGAATTATTGCTTCATTAATATCGTCAGATGAGCACAGACACACTTGTCTCATACAAATGACCCGAGTCAATCTCTCCGTCTTTGACTGTTCCCGTTTTCAACCTTGTCCTTCAGGTCTGGAGAACATCTATGTCCTTACTCAGAGGAAGAGCTATGAACTGAAGATAGATATGGAGGACTTTGAGGGCAACAAGGCCCACGCCACATATTCCTCCTTCTCTGTGGGTCCAGAGCAAGACGGCTACAAGCTTGATCTCACTGGCTTCAAAGACGGAGGAGCTGGTGGGTCTTGATCAAAGTATACTGTATCTAGGCAGGAATGTGCTGATGAATTCTCTGGCAGTTGGAATCAAAACACCACCATTTTGGCAGGAAGCTGTGCAGCTCAAATCCATAGACATAAAACAGCGGCATGTATATTAGGTAAAATGACAAGAAACTCAGAAAGATGGTAGATAGCTGTTGTGGCCTGGGATACCAAAAGAGTTCAGGACAAGCAAATTGTACAATATTTCACCAGATCACCAAAGATCCTGTGTGACTACAAATGTGGATCACTGCCATAAAATGTGCTCAAAAACATGAATCCAAACACAACTGATTCCGGTGATAGAGTGATCACTTCATATTTAGTACAAAATCTGACGCAAATTAACTTTAATATCTTATTTCAAAGTTGTTGGGGCTTCTTTATGTAACACCTTTCCCATGTAGCTCTAAAGGCCTGCTTGGTGTAGTAGCACTATGAGAACGAGTTCTTTTTAACTTCTTAAAACCTTTTTTAAACTTTACTTGGTTGACTTGTTTTTTAAAAATGAATATTTCTCTATATGAAATTATAACAAATGGCAGCCTATATGACTTTTGTAGAATTTTAACCCTTTTTATCCTCCTTTTAACTATTACCAAATATGAATTACCTTATGAAATACCCGGCAAGTAAACAAACCCAAATTTGGGAATTTATTTACAAATTGTACAAGTAAATAAGGCAGTAAAACAAAATTCACGGGCTAAACTTAATCTGTACTCACGAATCAAGGTGTCAGGGAGGAAAAGAACTGAGCAGAAGCAACGGTCAGTCTGCTCTCTGTGTGGTCAAAAGGAGCCTTCCTGGTCCTCATACAGCATCTCAAAAAGAACAAGCAGTAGATTATATTAACCTTTAGTGCTCATGTAGCAGGGATGTGCAGTTTTCGTCATCTTAAGATAACATAGTTCTTTATTTGACCAGCAGAGGAGACATTTACATCGTTACAGCAGCAAAGTGTGTTGTTATGTGTTGTTGAGTTAAAGTTATGATTCAATTTATATCACATTTTTATTAGTAATGTAACCTAGCGATGCTAGTGCTAAAAAGTCATAAAATAGACATTATACCCTCTGTATATAGTGTATGTTTTAATAACACTTAGGTAGAGCTAACGGTCTGACAGCTGTGTGAAACACAAGTATGCTAATGCTAACGGCTATTCGCAGTTAGCGGCACACCCGTTTTTAAAACTGTAACACATTATATATCACAGCATATTAAAACACAAACAGATAATATTTACCTCTAGTAGAATCACAGTAGTCCAAACCACACAGCATCACTCGGTCCTCAGCCGACAACACTGCGATGATAGCTCTCCTACACTTCTCCGCGTGCTACGGTTAAACCCCGCCCCTTTACCTGGGATGATAATTGGATTGGCTGCTGGGTCATGACCTTCCAATAATAGTAAAGAATACCGATGATTGACAGGTAATGCTGCTATCAGGCTAGGGTGTGGGTCTTGTTTTGCACGCGCTGGCTCATGTGTACAAATGTTTGTTTATTTTTTAAAATGTAGGGTGTAGGGAAAGTTTATCAAAGAGTTGAAAATGTCAAGATATCGCAGGACTGGAATAATGTCTGCTCCGGCTGTATGAAGTCATTCATTTAACTCTTTTTTTATTCAGGAGCTTCATTCACTGGCCATAATGGTCTGAAGTTTTCGACATTTGACAAAGACCAGGACACTCATGCGACGAACTGCGCCAAGTCCTACCTGGGAGGATGGTGGTACGGAGAATGTCACGCCGTTAACCCAAACGGCGCTTACTTATGGGGCAGCTCAACCTTTGGAATGGGAATCAACTGGCATTCTTGGAAAGGGTACGAATATTCTCTGAAATCAATCGCAATGAAGATACGACCCAAACAGTGACGCGCAAACAAAACCCTTGTGTGAAGAATAAAGGATTCATACGTAAAGCAGATTTTGTGATACTGTGTTTGTGTAAAAGTTTCTTTAGATTCACGGTTACATTTTTTCAATTCTTGGTCGCAATTAAAGTCTCAAGTTTATTTTATTGCAGTGTAGATCTTCTAATATTTTGTAGCTTCGAGATGCAATTCTTCCAACTTGTGTGCGCCTGTCCTGAAAGATACATACTATAGCTTTAATTAAGCCACAGAAGAATGAAAAAACAAAACCACACAAACAAAACAAAACACCAGCTCTCTTTTTCTTTTCTTTTTTATTCATACATCAGCAGACAGTACAGTCCACTGCACGGTGAGCCCTAACTGGACTGCAGGTTCTGACATGACACTTTAAACCGCTCTAAACCCAGAGAAGCACAGTTCCATTAAAGATACCAAAACACGATGCTTTCATTCACGCACACAGACGAGGCGGAGACGATTCACAGAGAGCACGATTCCAGTATGTAGAAGAATCTTCCAAATGATTTTTTTGGTTTTATAAATACAAGTTCCAGGTTATTTTCTCGTCATATTTAAATCACTACTAATCAACAAGATGCATCCACAGTTGATTGATTCTGCTGCTATTATACTTTGTGCGTCAATGTGTGTTTGTGAGCAGGAAACAGAGGTGTGTTAACGTTTATATATTATATAGACATGAAATTAACACCACTTCTATTGAAAATGGCGTTTGTTTTTTTTCTTTACATTTCTCTTAACACTGCAATAAATGGACCAAGCAAAATTTACATTAGGACTTCTTTTGTTGATTTTGTCGTCTTTTTTCACCCCCAATACCTTTATTGATGTAGACTGGTGTATTTTTTTTAGCGATGAGTGAATGTGTTTTTTTCTGCTTTCAGTCCATATACATAGGGGAACTGGGAGATGCAGGCATCTGATCCAGGAGTTTGCAGACGTAACTGGCTACGTCGACCGAACGCTCCTCGTACATCTGAATGAACGGGTCTCTCTGCATATGGGAAGATTAAAAAAAGAAGAAAAAAAAAAAGATTGCAAAACATGTCTAACTCCAAAACAAATACAATGCACTAAAGAAAAGACGGAGGGCAACATTTAGTCAACTTGACACTCACCAGTAGCTCCTTGTACTTTGGCCTTTTCGATTCATCCTTTGTAAGGCTTGAGGGAAAAGATTAAAAAGTGGGTTAAAATGTTGTATTTAAGCCTGTTGTCCACCAGGGGGAGCCAACAGCCTGTCCCCACAACATAAAACCTTTCCTGGATAGCTCAGATTGTTCAAGGTATGGGTTTTATGAGGTGCTAACGTGTAGACAGTGCTAAGTGAGAATCAGCCTGAGCCAGGCAGTCAGGCTCACTCACAGTGCAAACATAGATGCCAGCAGGGGAAAGGCTCACCTTCATAAAATCGACATCAGCTCAAGAATATGGCAGCCACTTTATCTAGACATGAGACAGCCTCTTCTGACTGAAAATTCAAGTTTGTGCTACTTCCGTGCGACTAAATGCTTCAAAACGTGCAAGTCAATAAATAACAGATTTTAACCTACTGATAGAGGCAGCAGTGGATCAACAACTCATGCACGGTGATGCAAGTTTGCTGATTTTTCTCTGTGGAATTTGGTGAGACAAACCTTTATTTCAAACCAATGGCAAAATAAAGCAATAAACATGTTCTTAAGATGGTGTAAATTCCAGCCGGTGTTGTTAATCTTTCTTTTTTTTCCACTAAGAACAAGCCACGATGATTCTAACCACAATACCTCACGTAAGCAACACCTACAAAAACAAAGCGAACTCCTCCTTTAACTGGAGCCATTTTGAGTTACATCTGATGACTGAAAATGAAGTAACAGCTCTGTGCAGCTTGCATCTGCATATTGCTATATCATCATTATTATTATTATTATTATTATAATTAGTAATATTATTATTATTATCATTATTATTATTAATATTAGTATTTTTGGGAGTGTGAAGATGCGCGAGAATCAAAACATCTCTGATCCTGCTATGATTTTATATTCATGGGTAATGGTTCGGATTTGACAACGTTAACTAGCTACGTTATGGTTTTTTCCCCATGATTACACATCCTGCAGCTACCACAACAAACAGAAACACCCATCAACTTGGTGTCTATCCAAAGTTAAAGTTAAAACAACTCGCCAATTTCCTGACATTAGAACAAGAGTGAATTTTTTTTTATACAAGCTGCGTAATTCCCAGCGGTCGCTCCTTACCACACGTTGACGAAGGCGATGAATTTGGGGGAGAAGCGTCTCTCCTCCGAGTTGCTGAGCTGTGGAGGGTCACCTCTCACCACCTGGGTCAACTGGTCAAACACGCTGTTCCACTTTGGGTAGGGAAACCGTCCTGTGGCCAGCTCATACTGAAACACGTCACATTCACACAAAACTTCGATGAGCCCCGGTGCCTCGCAGCAAAAAGTTCTCAGTTAAAATCCCACATGGACTTTCTGTGTGAAGTTTTGCTCGTTTTGTATTTGTAAAACTTTTCATGTAGCAAATAAAATATCGATTAAATCATTCAAAAACATTGTATTTTATCATTTGAAAATACACTTGTTCTTTGCGGCATGGTTTTTTTATTTGTGGGCGGGCCTTAGGAAGTTGCCTTTGAGCGACAGCTCAATGGAACATAAGTTGTCACTGGCTTGGAGTCACTCCAAAACTCAGTAGCCAATCAGCAGGCAGCTTCCTAAGGCCCACCCACAAACAAAAACAAAACAATGGCACAAAGAACAAATCAGGGAGCGCAAAGAACAATAGATACAATCGATATTTTATTTGCTTCTTAAAAATTGTTGTTTGAAAATCTAATTTCATAAAAACCTGTATTGACTTGAATGGCCATCAGAGGGCGACTACACATTTACTATCCTCACTTGATTCCTCAGGGTTTTATGGTCTCACGGTGGATTCCATTTATATTAGAAGTCGGAACAACAAAATGTGCCATGTCGGGACAGCCATTGTTAGAAAAGCCAGTCAATAACACTAGTTGGATTTAAAATGAACAACACTGTGTATGACTGACTTAATGTGAAACAAATAAAATGGAAGCTAATCCAGGATTGACTGCTAGTTAAGTCCAATGAGAGCATGGTTACGTGTGTATGTGGACGTGAAGTGGATAATCGCTTGGTCATTTCCACTCAAGTTTCTTCCAGATGAATTAAATACTAAACTCAAGGCTTCACAATGGAAGTTCTCTAAATTGTATGGGTGATGTCGGTGTAAATTAACACCGACGTTATAAAACGACAGAAGAGGTATACAATTACGACTACCTCAGATAAGACAACAAATGACCAAACCTATTAAAACCAAACCAAAATCAAAAACCACCAACATATTGAGACTCACCAGTGTGATTCCCAAACTCCAAACGTCAGAGCGGACGTCGTAGCCTTGCCTGGAGGCGCTGGGGTCTATTCTCTCAGGCTGAAAATTGAGAGGGGAAAAAATGTATTTAATTTCCAATAATAAAAACAGCTAAGAGGCTAAATTAGATTCAACAGAGAGATAATTATGAGAAGTGTTGGCATACTATAGGAAAACAGCTGATGTGTTCTTGCTGAGCATTAACTGAAGGAATTAAACAGTCATTTCAAGTGGCTGAAATCAGCAAAGTCAATCAGGGAGTTAAAAGTATCCTGAAACGCCACCAGGGGGCGAACTAAATGAAATAAATGGTCTAAATGGTCAATAGAACATTTCATGTAACTTATCTAACATAAATGTTTCCATTTAGAGGAAAATAAACGACAAAACATGGCACGCATGGAGTGGGTAACAATGTGATTGACAGCTTGTATCATCCAATGGGAGCCTGGTTGCAGATTAAGGTTACTTTATTTATCCCAGTTGGGAAATTCATCCTCACATGCATTTTATGGCCCTTTCCCACCTCTGGTCCCAGCTCGCCTCGACTCACCACGGCACAGCACAGTTTAAGTTGGTTTTCCACTATAAAAATAGTACCTAATCAATGTGGGCGGAGTCATCACTGCGCAGCTGCTTGAAACTGCCGTGACTTCGTTTTACATGCCACACACACACAAACGAGTGACTGGTGACTTGTAAAGCAGTTGTTTTCAGTGTAACTGAATCATTAGAATCAGTTTATTAAAGCTGCTTGTTCAGTACTTCCTCCATGACCGGAGCACAGACTCCGTCACTGGACTGAAATACAGCAGCAGGGGTTGTGATGCCACTAAATACACCAGACTCCTCTGTTAAATATTGTGATTTTAGACATTTCCCTGGTAATCGTTAGAGATGAACTCAAGTTTTTTTAGGATCGTTAAGTCGTCTTAAAGGAGACATATTATACCCTATTTCTGCAAGTTAAAATAGTTCCCTGGTGTCCTAATGAACATGTCTGTGACATGCTTTGGTCAAAATACCATAAGGATGAAGCACCATAGCAGTTCAATAACCCTGCCAAAACCGCCCCTTTCAGAACGCTCGGTTTTGTGCATGGGCCCTTTATATGCAAATGAGACACAGGCAAACACACACCTACTTCTTCCAGGGGGTTTCTGATTTGTCCTTTTTCACTGCGTCTCCCCCTCCCTCCACTAGTTCTCTGACAATATCAACATGGCAGCGTGCACGGAAAACAGCGAGAGTGCCGTCACAGGAAGAGACGTCCGACACAAGGATCAAGCCGAACAGTGCCCAACTGTAAATCAGTTAAAAACACTTAGTGTGCAATATTTTTAATTAGGACGTGTCAGAATGGTCAGTTATGAGCTCTATTTGACCTTTTCTTAAAAATGTGTGTTTGTACGTCGGTGAAATACGGTCGCTGACTAAATACGGCGACCGCTGGCCGCAGTCTGATGCGAAGTGGTGCGAACACACAAACACGCGTTTGCTGACATTATCCGGCACATTAGCTTCATATATAAAATCCTCTGAGTCTGGAAGTTTGTGTAAAACACTGTGCTCCACTGTGCAGCCACGAACAGCACATTTGTCCCTCCGCGTTGACATAATACCGCTCTTCCTCCCTCACCTGCACTCTCACATTTTATAGGGACAAGGTGGAGCTAAGGTGGAGCTCTCGAAGTAAACTTACTGGTGGGGTGGTAACATTTGTGGTGAAATGCACATGCTGCCGTCATAGTGCGCAGGGAGTGTTTTATCGCCTATACTTACACTAAGGGGGACCACGAAAAAAGGACTGAGTATTCTTTTTCCACACTTTGGACTGGTAGGGCCTCCAGAGTCCCAAATATAAATATTGAAATGGTTAAAAAGTTGATTTTGCATAATATGTCCCCTTTAACTGATCTACAGTTCTGCACTGTTCGGCTTGATTCTTGTATCGGACGTCTGTTCCTGTGACGGCACTCTAACCAATCAGTGGCCGGCAGTCTGGCGACGTCACGCATAGTATCGACTCAGCTCGCTTGGAACCTCACCAGAGCAGGGACAAAAAAAACAAACAAAAAAAAAAAACTCCAGACGGAGAGCATTGAAGCTTGTTTTAAAGGTTGGAAGAACCGGAGTACCCGGAGAAAGCCCACATTAACACGGAGAGAACATGCAAATTCAAAGGACGGGAGTTTGAGCCCGGGAACTTCTTGCTGCGAGGCAACCAACTAATCCACCATGCGGTCCGTAGTGTCCACACCTAATCAAGGCTTCCAAAGAGTCAGCGTTCAGATTCTTATGGGTGACATCACGACCGGTTGTCTAAGCCAAAACAAATCCACAGCTCGACCAGTGATTCCAAAAAAAAACGTTTTTGCATATATGCTTTAAGTAACATGCATACAATGAAGTTTTAATTAACATTTCTTGGAGATGATTCAAATAACAGTTTAGAATGAAATCCGCAGTCACAGACGTGTCTGTAAATGAGAGGAAACATTGAGTTTGACAAGCTTTTCTCCGACACTCAAGAATACTTGAGAATACCAAGTCTGCTCATCACCCCTGGGCATGTTTTTACCTGCGCAACAAGATGCCATCAGCTCTGGAGCTCACACTTGGGGGAGCGGTAGCTCACTCCCTTCTTTTTCTGCCTCTGGGGACGTCTGTGGATGCCGCTAATTCACAGCGTGTTCTCCCGTCGGCAGACGTGTTAACGAGGTGCGTCAGGAGGATGCAGAGATCACTCCTGCCTCTGCAGCTGCTGCGGCGAGAGGAGCGAGCACCTCGCTGACCCATTTACGGGCCTGAATTAGAGGCTGACGTCAGCCGGCACAGTGGGACAGTCTGTGCCGCAGCATCTGACGAGTTTTATAGAGAGCCGAGGACTACTGCAGAGAGGCTGCACACATCTGCCAGGACTGGAAGTGTTTAGTCTCTGCAGCAACAGTATATAAACTGGCCCTTAGTGAGGAAGTGATTAGACAACCGTGTTTGTTGACTTCCACCTTCTGCTGTCCGATGTTTCACGATAAAGTGCTTTGATATTTGCATTGCTTTCTCACATTTCAGAAACGCATGTTCCACAGTTCCCGCCCTTTAACTTTAACGTGGAAATAATAGAGGAAGAAAAAGACAACATCGCTAAATCCAGAGCAGCGCATTTTTGGACTGACACAAGGAGAATGACACGGAATGGTGCTCAACATGCTAACGAATAGGGCTGCACAATGAATCGCGACCTCGATTCACAACTACACGTGATCTCATTTCAAAATGACAACGATTCTGATTCCTGTTTTTTTCTCTCGGCGTTTCTCAAACGCAGCCATGACGCTGCCTCCTCTCTCAGCACGTGAAGCGCCTTTACTCCGTCACGTGGTTCAGTCTGCAGTTGAGAGTTTACGAGCAGCGGCGGTGCTGAGTGAGTGAGGCTGTCGCTAAATACACCAGGCTCCTCCGTTAAAAATGAGGAGAATTTACACAGTTCCTTTGCTAAATGTTGGAGTTGAACCCACGTTTTCAGGATCGTTCAGACTTTTTAAACTGATCTACAGTTCGGCTTAATACTTGTGCCTCTTTCTGTGACAGCACTCAATAACAACAATAAGCCCATTATGCAGGGCCATGTTCAGACACGTGAATGCCTATTTGAATTTCAATTTGTGGAAAAAAAAGAATCATGCCACTGAACCGTGATCTCAATTCTAAGCAAAAAAAACAATCGTGATTCACATTTTTTCCAGAATGTTGCAGCCCTACTAATGACTAACCCCCAGCTGAGGTTGCTGTTGTCTGTGAGATGACAGAATGACCAGGGAGAGCATGATACTAAAAAGCTGAAAACAGGCATATCGCCACCTAATGAATCGATACAGTTATTCCCCTGTTAGTACTGTTAGTAACACAGAATAGTCAAGCGACAAGGGCTCAAGTCAATGTCCCGAGTAAATGTAGGCAAAGCTCGCGTGTCCCAGAACACGATCGGGAGCCAAAATTGCTTGTAAGGTTGACATGGAGAACGCCAACGGCAGCAATGGACAGGAAGTCCTGACGGCAGCTTTAAATACAGGAGCACTTCACAAAACATTTATTTCCATTATATCTCAAAGAGTACAATAATATTGCTATAATAACAGTATGTTTTAATCCGCAGCCTTATGTAAGACTATCCTCGTATTTAAAAATCAAGAAAAATCCAAATGATGAAATCCACTCTGGTTGCAGTGACACCAGTTTTTCGGCGTCACTAACCCTGCGGTAACCAGCAGCGCCTCGAGCAAACACCTGGTCAACGTGCCAGCTGGAAACAAGAAACTGGAGCCGAGATTCCTGCGCTCTGAGTTCACAGCTGCGGGAAGACGTCGGCGCGAGCTACTGTGGTCGGACCGAGAGCAAACCTGCCTCAGAGCAGGAAGCATGTGTGCCTGTGAGTGGTGGTGCTGATGTGCTGCCCGTTCGTGATAGTGTGCAACCAAATTTAGAATGGAAACTGCTGTCGAGTGACCAGGAGGAGGAGGAGGAGGAGGAGGAGGAGAGGACCCACGGCTGACGTTACCCAGAGGCAGAAAATAAGTGATGACGACACAATGAGATCACCTCTTTGTGCCGCCAAAGGTTCGGCGCTCTTCAGTTACGTTGAAACATCCTCTAATCAACCAGCAGTAGCCACGATGTACGCGCATTATTCAGCTTTTCAGCTTTAGTCAATTGATTATTTTGGATGTCACGTGATTGATCGGGCAAAATACAAAAGCAGGTATCACTGAGCACGGAGCAAATCATGACATGAAATCCAGATACTTCACTGTATTGACAATCCAATCCAAAAAATAAAATAAAACTGTCTTCAGTCTGGCTCAGTCTTCATGTTTTCTCAATGTTTTAATTTTAAATCACCTGAAATGTTTAGTAATTCCTGAGGTACTAAACCTTGTTGAATTAGGGACTAAAACGGTTGAGAATGCCATATGGAAGCACCCATTTTACCCATTTAAAAAGCAAAACATTTGTCATATTCTAAATAAAGACTCATGGAACTGAGCCTGTCACCCTATGTCAGCTGAGATTGACACAGCACCCTCCCGCGACCCTGTGGATTTATTTATCTGCTGATTTACCAAAAGATTTTCATAGAAAAACCAAGAAAGTACTCACATTTATGAAGCAGAAATGACAGAACGTCTAATTTATGTCTTAATTGACATCTCCCTTTAGAAAGTACTTTAAAAAGGCAGTACTTACGGCCATGTATGGCCTGCACCCTGCATCTCTGGTTTTGGCGATGGAGTCCACCAGCTGACCACTAATGCCAAAGTCACACAACTTTATGTTGCCATTCCTGTCCAGGAGGATGTTTGATGGTTTGATGTCTAAAAGGAAGTGGGAAAAAAAAAAAAACCCATCTCAGTTAATGCAGAGACACCTAAAACGATACAAGAATTACAAGACAGGAAAGCAAAGTATTACCTCTGTGTATTATTTTCAAGTTTTCTTTTAAGTGGTTAAGTGCTTTCACAGTCTGCAAAACAAACAGAAACCACTCTTTAGTAGCAGCAACCGATAACAAGGCGTTTTATATCTGTGGAAACACAACGACACGAGCGTCGCGGACAACTTACAGCTAATGTTATTTTTCCTAATATTTCTTCTGGAATCACGTCGTCTAATGAGCAATATACAAATTTGTAAAATTTGTCTAACGAGGTAGCCATAAGTTCCATACAAATCCAACAGTCACCCTGAAACACAAGAAACACAGTCAGCAGGTTGAAGAAGCAAATGACGACTCAAAACTTGTTTAAATACATCCACAGTACACAGCAGTTAAAGGGGACGTCTGCGATTTGTTTCAGAACCATTTTTGTTTTGCTGAAATCCTCCCACTGTCCTGATGGCCATCAATTTCTCTGCAAAGGATTAAAAAGCTTCATGCCTCGCAATACATCAATAAAACGCAGAGAGGCGTGCGCTGCTAATGCAGAGGTCTGCATTCCACCGCGGACGAGGATCTCCAGTGATTTGGGGCAGAAGTTTTAGCAAGACGAGAAGGCGCGGGATGCGTCCGGTCTTACAGAGCTGCATTGAAGTAGAAAAGTAAGCTCAACTCACCTCTCGGAACAGAGCGCCATAAAACTGCACGATGTACGGACAATCACTACTTCTCATGACCACGTCCAAGTCCATCAGCAGCTGCTTCTGCTCCTTCTCGTCGACCGTTGACCGAATTCTCTGCGGACAAACACAGACTATAAATGCCACAATCGTCTCGACAGTTTGGTGGTTTCGAGGTGTGTCCAGCCTGGAGCGAGGGATTCACCTTGACTGCCATGATTTGGTTACTCGGCTTGTGCACCATCTTGTTGACGGAGCCGTAAGCCCCGCGGCCAATCTCGCCCAAATCTTTGAGGTCCTCGGCGGTGAAGTCCCAGTGCTGCTCTGGGGAAATCTTCAACTTTCCCGATGACTCAATACTGTGTGTTCTCAGCCTCTCTCTAAAGTTGAACACAAACGGATAAGCGCACGCAGGGTGAGGTGTCATTTTAATTTGTCTGAACTTGATTTGCTGAAAAAGTGACGGCGCTACAAAACAGACGACACCACTTGTGCACTTGAGACAGAAAAGGAACGAAATGCAAGTACATTGGAGCAGGATTTTCTTCAGCGGAACTCGTTCACTCACATGTGTGGGTTCTGGAAAGGCGGCCCCGCTGTGTTCAGTGTGAACCTAGTCGTGGGTTTGATTGGAGGGTTGGCGAAGTTCAACTTCAGGGCTTTGCGTTTACCTGATTGGCAACAGAGAGCGGCAACGCCATCAGGTTTTGTTGGGGGCTTTTATGCCGAAGCAAACGGCGAAACGAAAGAAATGTGAGAACAATGAGTGAAAGGACACAAACCATACAATGGGACAAATGGGGAAAAAAAATGAGGAGACTAGTACATCTAACGAAATGTTCTCATATCCATGAATGCCATGCTCTCCATAGAAAAAGGAACCGAAAACGTTTGCATCAACACATTTAACAGGACAAAGTCAAACTTCATACTCACCAACAAGCCTCGGGTTTGTTTCGCATTGTCAACTAATCCCGTGAAAAGTACCCAAACCAGCAATTAACACTTATTATACGTTATTCTTCTGGGCTTTAAAATTCCACTGCCGTCACACTGGGTGACACATTCCTTCATCGCCTTTTTTCATCAACACAAACACTGTTCTGCTGCCAACTCGTACTCTCACTAAAGCACCAAATACTCCCCGACTAATGCACAGTTTCCTTCCAGTTAGAGTTAAGCAACGGTGAGCGATGCCTTGTAATGAAATAATTGGCGGCTTCATATAAAACTAGATATTTGTGAGCAGTTCTGAGAGACGTGAACCTTCA
Organism: Solea senegalensis; assembly: GCF_019176455.1. NCBI lineage: Eukaryota > Metazoa > Chordata > Actinopteri > Pleuronectiformes > Soleidae > Solea > Solea senegalensis. The sequence goes on along the minus strand of NC_058038.1, from coordinate 4,689,139 downwards.
GTGGGAAAAGAATAGGCACACTGCTGAAAACCACAGTCTTCCTACCGTCCATTATTGTTAAAAAAAATATTTAATTATTTGAGCAGGCAGAGTAAAGACTCGGTCTCCTCGTCGGGTCAAAAGTGCATCAGCCTGGATTCCGCCGTGTTTTCCTTGCTCTTGTGTTCCAGCTTCTATTATTATTATTATTTCAAAAGTCAAAGCCCAAGGGTGGGAGCTGTGGAGCATGCGCTGACAGAAGCTTGTTCCACTCCCAATCAATCACATTATCTGGGTGTGCAAGTCCAACTTTGAGGAAAATGAGCTGGAAAACATGGATTTTAAAATTCTGGTTTTCAACTTGACGTCTGACCTTCCCAAACCATGAGGAAACATACACTTGCTCTAGGTCTAGTTTGGCTGTGCTGCGTGTATCGTTATTCCTCCATGTCCTTGTTTATTTTTGTATTGTTTTCGTACAACCACCTGCAAAGCTAATTTCCCCCTTGTGCTCTGAACTGAACTGAACTCAGTGTTAAACTCAATAAGAAAACCTCTGCAAAAACAAATCTGTAATTTCACTGCTGCTGCAACACATTCATCTATCATCTGCTTCCTCGGGAGCGCGACCCACATTTGAATCCCGCATTGGATGCAGAAACACGGAAAGAAATGTTGCATGCTGGTAAAAATGACCACAGATATGTAGAGTGCAAACACAAACCCACCACAGGTCAACATAAAGTAAAACGGAAGAGGAGGACACTCGTGTGCATGTACATCTACATCTTGATAAGGACATGCTTCTCAAGGCCAACTGCTTTGATTTCACCTTGAATCATAGGACAGCGTTCCCCATACGCTCCACCCAAAATACCACAAGAATGCGTGCTGGAATTCCAACGGGCTTCAACGGAAAACATCTCCCCGAAATGACAACTTTCGAGTGTGTGTGTACCTTGTCTCGACAAGCAAGTGCTTATGCTCAAGTGCACCCATGCCAAAAAAAAAAAAGAAAAACAGGAGTTATGTGACAAGACTACAGGCACTACTTTGGCTTTGTTAGTGACACACTGATAAACCAGTGAAGTAGAGCTTCCATTTCAGTGTTTGAGTTTGGCGGGGAAAAAAAAAAACACGTCTTCTTTGTTTTGCTTTTTTTGTAGGGAGAGTTTATCGATCACACTGTGCGGTTAAAAGCATCTAAGCCGAAAATATCAATGGAAGCTCTTAACTTTAGGCTTGTGCCGATGAAGTTACTGAATTACCAAGAAAATAGTATGTCTTTTTATGCAATTCTCGAGTATACATATATATATATATATATATTTTAGAAAATAGCCCAGGGTTTTTGAAGTGGGGGTGTCTAAGGTACTTAAGCATCGCCAGCGTGTTCACAGACAGCAATATGAACGCGTCATGACATCGTTATCCTGATCAAAATGAGTCACAACTTCACTGCGTTAATTATAAAATAATATGCTTTAAAATCTTTTTAAAAATCCCGTTGTCTAACAATTTGGAGTGACACGAGTCACGTGAAAAAGTGAACAAATATCTCATCTCACAATTATCTCCAAAACATATCTTAACACCGTAATAGATGTACCAGGCCTGTATGGGGCGCTGTACAGCTTGTGCATTGTGTAAAACTTAAAACGCGAAGAAGAAGAGTGACGTCGAGTGGGGGGAGGTTAAGGATTAAAGATGCACCAAAAAGCAAGGGCGGCATTCCCCAAATAACATTTTCCGGCTCCTAAAATGCCGATTATCGGTGGAAAAAAGTCGGTACGATGCGGATTCTTCTAAACTCCGTCTCACGTGTGCAGGCCCTATTTATGCAAAAAAAACACCTCATACACTCCCACTTGAAAAAAGCCAAACGGCCTCTTAAAGGGAAAAGGGGAGAGATTGAAGAGACAAACTTCAACTTCATTCTCTCTTCTTTTAGCTACCGGCACAAGCCCACGTGAACTCATCATAAGTCTTGACTGGGATTAGTTGTAATTAGAAGAGCAGGACAGACTCCCCCATACCAGACTGTCAGTCGGAAACAAAGGGATGAGAACTGTTGGTGCTGAAGCAAAAGAGGTTTGGCTTACTTGGGGGAGCTCCAGACAGGTTTATCTGAAACCCTGGGAGGTGAGAAGACAGCTTTTACTTTCTTCACATTTCACCTTACAATTTGCCACCTTGTTTTTCATCTTCCTCAGACTGATCTGTTAGTAGACTCTCAAGTTTCTTGAGTTTAAAAAAAAACAAAAAACCTTTCCTGGAATAAAAAATAATAATAAGTGTCCAGGCATGACAGGAATCCTGCAGCTTTAAGGTTGACAAGTAATCACAGAAATTGGCCTTGTTTTTACTAAGTTATCAAACACATACTACTGCAAGGTTAATGCATCATCGGGAGATCAATGCATATGAGCATGCACACGCATTCATGGGACAACTATAAGCACGTCATGAGCAAATAAAAGGAGGCAAAATGACGTCAAGATGTGACAACAAAAGGATCGAGAAGAGCGCATGAATTGTAGTCATGAGATGAGTTTTGCAAGGGAGGCAGATTACAGATTATTAAACAGTTGTTTTTCTAATCTTGGAACAGCTCACCATTATGCAGCACCATGTCAGCAGATGGGAAACATTAGTTAAAAGCATTAAAAGGTAAAAGTTGACACATGGTCAGGGAGAGAGGACTGAAAACAGGATTACATAACAGGGAAAAATTGGCATCTAAAAATCTATTAAATCAAACTATTCAAGTCTCAAGTGTTACTAGTCTTGCGTTTGATCAAGTTAGCGTCTTTGTTGCTTAGAATGTAGATTATTGCATGCAACTCAATTATAAATCATTAATTTAATTTGAAAAATCAACCAAACATCACAGTCACTAAAACGTAGAATAAGAATCAGAGTATAACGTAACATTTATATCATTTTACTAATGTCAAAATCAAATTTCCCCTCTACCAAGTCAAAGGAAGTGTGCAACTACCTGTTTCACTCTGACATCTCCAGCAGGTGTTGGACTCTGAAAATTGAAACGAGACACCGTTTGTACAACAACAACAACAACAACATTGTCAAGAGCATTTGGTTCAGTGTTGTTCAGGTGGGAAGGAAAGTAACCAATTCGAGCAGGGCCTTAAAAAAAGGACTCACTCACCGCCATTGTAACAATATACAGAAAGCACACATACGCACCAAATTTAGCAATTTAATGTAGCTTTCTGATTTTTCCCCAACTGCCCACCCAATTTGAAAAGACCTCTAATGATGTCTCACTTTTTAATAATGGTCTTATTATTAATTTGGAATATTTAACATAGCCGTACTTCTCAATCCAAGATGGGGAGATTCATTGTATAATTGTGAGTCAAATTTGGGAATAACAGAAGTCATGAGTGACATGGGAACCCAGGATTCAAATAGATCATGACAAGCCATGTATGTACAAATATAAAAATATCCTGCCCGAAATAATAGTGATTCACAGTAGTTGTCAAATTTAGATCAACATATATTGTGAAGTCCTGGAATGATTTGTGGCACTTAAATCAAATAAATCACTAGGAATGTGTCTTGAGTCACTCAAGTTTAATTTTAAAAGGATTTATCCCCTGCACATTTACCACAATTGGCTTTTTCAATATACATAAACCTGTTCATTTTTGTATTAGTATTATCATGTTTATTATTATTATCATTATCAGACAAAAGTGCCCGTCTGTATTTTCCAAACACAAGAGTGACATCACCCTTTAATGTTTTGTTTTATTGTGAAACCAAAACTATTACAGTTTAAGAATCAAGAACAAAAAGCTGAAATCAGAAGGAAAAACAAACAAGTTGGTTAATCAGTCATCAAAACTACAGCTGCAAGGAATATTCGATTAGTAATTGATTACTAAATTAATCGTCATGTATTTTAACAATCTATTATTCAGGGGGTGTTTTAATAATTAAAACCAGCTTTTGGTGTTTTAAACTTCATAAATGTGAATATGTTTCACTGCTCCATTTGACAAAGAAATCAGTAAAACCGAAAAACAAACACCAATGAACATTTTTCAACGTGTCTGGACCAAACAAATACTTTATTAATTGAGAAAAATAATCGACACATTCATAGATTATGAAAATAATCGATAGCTGCAGCACTACATTTGTAAATTCACGTTGTTGTTATCAATTCACTGCAGCAACTCTATTCGTGCCAAACTGGTTGGAACCGAAACAGAATAGTGCGTTTTATGATTCCTTTGATAAAAAGGAAAAAAAAATAACAGTAATTGACTAGCATCAAATGCGTAACCATCAATGGGACTTTAAAATTGCACATTTTTTAAACAGGGTTTGGCGAGTCAAGACAGAAGAGAACGTGACGGGGCAGCAAAACGTCAAAAATGAGCAACGAGAGCATTGGATTAATTCAAGGGAATAATTATGTTCCTAATCGGTGGACTCGGGTCCATTTAAAGCCAGTATGTTCCTCTCGGGAGAACGAACACTGGGTCCGTTCCCCTTGGGAGTGATTTTCAGACCTGGGAGTAGCCTCAGCCTCCCACGGCTAGCCATGCTAACGTTAACCTTCACTGCAGCAGAAATGGGAGCCCGTGGCTTCTCCTTCACTCACCCTGCATGCCGCTCATCGTGGTGATGTGCTGGGACTGGGACTGCTGGTGCTGGTAGTGGGATGCTGCAGATCCGGCGCCCGTGCTGCCGTTGTGACCGCTCGGTGTCGTCGAGTTGTTGGAACTGGGAGTCGCCATTGTTGTGTGTTTGAATTCCATCAGCAGCAGCAGCAGCAGCAGCACTGACCGGGCTGCAATGCAGAGACACGGAACACAGTAACTTCACACTCCCTTCCCTCCCCTGCCAACAGCAACTGCTGCCTCACTCACGGCAACTCACACCGTACGACGAGCGACCGAATTACGGCACGATATTTCACAAATACGTCGAGGTGATACGGGATTTTGTTTTGGAGATTTTTTAAAAAACAACCACTTTGGGGTCTCGATTAAAAGCTGCTGCCTGCGCGGTAACGGGAACAAAAACAAACACCGAGCTAGGCTAACTCGAACAGCAACCTTAGCTTAGTCGAGAGGCTTTACGACCGCAATCAGCTGACACTGACATGTCAACACCCACTGCTACCCAATAGCTGCTACACGCTATTAGCGCAGAGGACACCGGAAGTATGTCTTTCAAAATAAAACGAGAACAATTAATGTAAAAATCGAATGGAAACACTTTATTTTATAACACTAATTTATTTATTTATTATTATGGCCCTTTTACACTATGGTCCCAGCTCGCCTCAGCACGGCAGGGCACGGTTTAGGTCGGTTTTACACTACAAAAGGAGTACCTACTCGTTTTACACGCCACACGCACACATGTGACTAGTGACTTGTAAAGCAGTTGTTTTCAGTGTAACTGAAGCATTGGAATCAGTTCATTAAAGCTGCTTGTTCAGTACTTCCTCCATGACCTGAGTATTGATTGTTACGTAAGTCTTCTTAACTGATCTACAGTTCGACATTGTTCGGCTTGTTTTCGTGTTGGACGCCAGAGGTACCAGGTACTCTGCTAGTGGAAACGCAACTTAACCGTGCAGAGGCGAGTCAAGCCGATGGAGACACGCCATTAGGATCCAAGCAGCACAAGGTGCGTAGGACCCTATTGAAACTGAAGGAATTATTATTAAGGCCCGAGCCACAATGGCAAAAGGCACGAATTTGTGTGAGGAGCCTATTGTTGTTATCCTTCAGATTATTATATCTGTGGCATTCCAGTCATTTTTGAGAGCGTTAACGTGCATAAAAACTTGAAAATGCGATATTGGTATAGTTTCCGGACTTTTGCGTTGTTCAAGGGCTCTATAGCGCCCCCCAAGCAAAATTGAGTTCCACCGAATTTCCCCAAACTTGGTAGGAAGATGTTATAGACCGAGACGAACAAAACAGTCGACCGTAAACCATGGCCTCACTGCAACAGAAAATCAGCCATTTTGAATTTTGGCATCCACTGTTTTTTTTTTAAACGATTTTGGAAATAACTTACAGAGATTATCGTATCCTTTATATTATCGTATCTTTCTCTAACCCCAAAAAACGTTTCTCGATCTTCTCTAACCTCCTTGAGCCCCCCACTCCCCCCTCCTCCCTCCTCCCTTCTACCAATTCACTTTGTCAACTACTTCACAAAAAAAGTAGATGACATTCGCTCTTCTTTCTCAACCCCACCTCCTGATCTCACCACTCTACCAACCACACATTCAGCTCCTTCTCTATCCTCTTTCACCCCTCTATCTCAGGATCAAGTTCTTTCCCTAATAACCTCTGCCCGCCCCACCTCCTGCCCCCTTGACCCTATCCCCTCTCACCTTCTTCAGTCAATTGCTTCTGATCTTCTTCCTTTCCTCACCCACCTCATTAACACATCTCTATCATCTGGTTGCTTTCCGGACTCTCTTAAAGAGGCCAGAGTGACCCCCTCCTTAAAAAACCCATCCTTGACCCATCTGAAGTAAATAACTACAGACCTGTCTCTCTTCTTCCTTTTCTCTCTAAAACTCTGGAGCGTGCTATCTTTAATCAACTCTCATCCTACCTTCACCGGAACAACCTTCTTGATCCTCTTCAGTCTGGTTTTGAAGCAGGTCACTCGACCGAAACTGCACTTCTTGCTGTCACTGAGCAACTCCACACTGCCAGGGCTGCCTCTCTCTCCTCTGTGCCCATCCTCTTGGACCTTTCTGCAGTGTTTGACACAGTTAACCACCAGATCCTTACTTCCTCCCTTCTAGAACTAGGTGTCTCAGGCTCTGCACTCACCCTACTCGCGTCCTATCTTCAAAACCGAACATACAGAGTATCCTGGAGAGGATCCGTGTCGGTACCCTGTCCTCTAGCTACTGGGGTCCCTCAGGGTTCTGTCTTGGGCCCTCTCCTCTTCTCTCTATACATCAACTTTTGGTTCTGTTATTCTCCCTCATGGTTTTTCCTATCACAGCTACACCGATGACACCCAACTCATTCTCTCTTTTCCCAGCTCTGACACACATGTAGCAGAACGGATCTCCGCTTGTCTGACCGACATCTCTCAGTGGATGTCTGACCATCACCTGAAACTCAATCTTGACAAGACTGAGTTTCTTTTTCTCCCAGGAAAGCTCTCCAACCACAGCTCTAACCATCACCCTCGACAACTCTGTGGTAGCTCCTTCTCATACCACAAGGAACCTGGGTGTGACACTTGATGACCATCTCTCCCTCACTGCCAACATTGCTGCAACAGCTCGATCTTGCAGATACATGTTGCACAACGTCAGAAGGATACGGTCTCTTCTAACCCAGAAGGCGGCACAGGTTCTGGTCCAGGCTCTTGTCATCTCATGCTTGGACTACTGCAACTCCCTCCTGGCTGGTCTCGCTGCGTGTGCCATACGACCTCTGCAACAGAATGCAGCAGCTGGACTGGTCTTCAACTTACCAGAATTCTCCCACACTACACCACTCCCTTCACTGGCTTCCTGTAGCTGCTTTTCGGGCGATAGGCGGGGTACACCCTGGACAGTTCGCCAGTCCATCGCAGGGCCACACACAACTAGAGACAAACAACCATTCACTCTCACTAAATGACATGTGATGTAATGTATCCAACTAAAAATTGGTGACATTTATATACTAGACATTACGTAAGAGTGTGCAATTTCAAAATAATAGCAATGGATGTAGACTTTCAAAAATAAAAGCCCTCTGAAATAGCATTATTAAAATATATTCCACCTAAATCCAGACTGTTATTAAAAGGAAACTTTCCACAAGCAAATTCCACTTCACCCTGATAGTAGACCACCTCAGAAACAAAACCTGGTTATTATTATGTTTTGTCAATATGATGTGTGTGGGTGTCAGATCTTTACATGTTATGAGACAACCTGGAGATTTTGTTTGGTGGTAAAAACAATAAAAACATGTTGTTTTAAATTATTTTATTTAAATACAACTCATTAACCATGATGTGAACAAAAAGGGCACAATTAAAAACACGTGGCTCTGAGCTCTGAACACATTCCCTTTAGTAGTAGCCATGTTAGTGGTTGGTACTGTGCACCGACAAAGTACAACAGGATCAAAAAGTGACCTACATGTTTGATTACATTACTTGACCACATTTAAAACAATTAGTCAGGAAACTTGCGCTATAGACTAATAAACACACACACACACAATATGAATGTAATTGTTTTCAACCTGCTACCAGAATAAGTGCAAACCACAGCAGATAAAGGCATCTCTTGGATATTTTCTGCTTCACCGTAACAATAAAAAATTAGTCACATCCACCTATAACCTAGAATTTAAACTGTTCGTCCACGAACTTATTCACAACCCAACTTTTCAATATTATCACCTCATTTACTATGCTAATTTCGTTAAACGTGCAGTGTGTAACATTTGGGAGGCTATAGTGGCAGTTTTTTTTTCCCAGTGATTTAAAATAAGCCTTTACTATGAACTTGAGGCAAAGGCCTTTCTTAACGAGTGCCACCATCGTCCAGAAGCGACAGCAAACGTAGCAGAACGTCCACATAGACCTGATGCATTAATGAAGGATGAGGAAGAAGCAGAGAGTGGAAGAGTTGTGAAAGAGTGTTTATATCCTTTCTAGAATGCAAAGGCCACTATAGTTCCCTGACTAAATTAAAAGGTGGGCATAGGAGTCCTCATCAGTTTGTTGCAATCTGCAGTCTCACCACTAGAGGCGACTCATCCATACATACTGGACCTTGTAGAATAATAGTGCATTCCTAATTAGGAGGAAGGTTCAATTAGAGCGCCCCCTAAAGTTGTAATTCCAAGTTGCCCAATTTGCATAAACTCCTCAAGTCCTCGTATGTCATAAAAAGTACCGACTTTAGAGGCAACTGGAACACAATAATAGAAATCTTCCACTTCATTAATTGCAGTAGCTTCTGTGTAAACTCCTAAACATGACTATGGTATGTTTTGTTGCAAGAAAACACTTAGGATTTTCTCAAGAACTGTGTGAATGTTTACGTTATGCCTTCTTGCGACACTTCTCTCTCTCGCTGTAGCTCTGGATTAAAGTCAAAATCTAGGTTACAGTGTGTCTAGACTGGATTCTCAGCACATGACTCCTCACAGCTCTGGAAAATTGAGTCACCAAAGAGGTGGAGATTGTTTAAGGCCCTTTGTTATCTCAGGGCAGAGGTGATTAAATCATGATTACAATGTATAATAGGCAGATAATTACGTCAATTTACGGGAATCAATACAATTTAAAAATGTGGTTATTTTAAATAAATATAAGTTTGTAAAAACTAGTCTCTTCTGTTTGCATGGCAATTAGTAGCCTGAAGTTGCCCATGTGATCGCTACAATTTGTCTTCTTTTTATGGATCTTCAGATTAGATTGCTATTGTGACTTTGTGCTTGTTTTAGCATTTACATGGTTTTTCTTGGTCATCCTACTAAAGTTTGATCATCAATTTTGACAAAACACATTGATAAGGTGTGTTAGGTTATGGGCATAACCTCAGAATATTATCAACTAGACAAAAAAGACCTTCAAGCTTGGCACCAGAAAATGTTAAAGTGCAAAATTGCATCTCTATTTGGGGTTAATGTCTGTCCATGTACTGTATACCCCCACTATCAGCTAGGAATGGCTCCAGCTCCCCCTGCAACCGTCCAAGATTATGAGGTATTGATGATGGATGAATGGTCTTTAAATAACCTCAGGCCAGTTTAACATCCAAAACACAGTGAGACACAACAAATCAAGTTCTCAGAGACAACAAGTCCTCATGAAGCTTCTTTTTTCCTTTTGTTTTGCTGCCCGCCTGTCTCCTGACCTTGATCAGGATGTCCCGACTGAACATGTTTAATCTTCATGTATGAGCAGCATACATTTTGTGCTGTGCAAAAAAACTGTCTCTTCCCAACATCTGGGTGGAAACTTGCCTGTGTACTGAAAGGTATTTAGTGGATGCCGGGCCTTGGTTGGTGTAGCCCAGGAGACATTTTAGTATTTTCTCCACAGTATGTACATCATGAGCAGGATGAAGCCTGCCGACAGAGCTGTGATCACAAACTGATGGATAGTGAGGGCGTTTTCCAGCGTATGGATCCGCTCCTCCATGGCACTGGTGTGGAAGTAGTCATAGATGCCAGCCCCAATGCTCCACAGTGCCCACATGGCATCCACCACCAGCGGCATGGTGAAGCAGACAATGGTGCTGAGCTGAAGATCGGGCGCTGTCAAAAACTGGAACAAGCATACATCATGATTTAAACTAAGCAATGAGAAGTTGCAACATCAATGCTTGAGTATTTCCTGGGAAATTAAACTTAATTCCCCATAGTTCTACTTCTGATTGGTTGTTGTTACTGACACAAGAACTAAGCCTTGAAGAAAACAACACAAACATGTCAGTGACACAGGGACTTAAAAAGTGATCGGGAGTATATTTTAGGTCCAACAAATTGAGCTATGTATAATATATATATATATATATACACATACATATATGTATGTATGTGTATATATACACATACATACATATATGTTTATATATATACATATATATATATATATATATAAATTGATAAACTCCGAGCTTTGAATAAAAGAAAATGTAATCTTATGATCCCCTGTTTTATATGCCGAATTGATCAAGTGGCTCATAATTATATGTAGAAACAATTAATTCGTGTTAATCACACACATAGGATGTCTATCAGTACGGATTTAAACGGATTTAATAAGGTATTAGGAATTTTCCAAACGATTTGGCGAAGGCGTTGGGGCTAACAAGAACTCTAAATAATATCATTTAAACTGAAAATACACAGTGAGATCGGTGGAATCTAAAATTAACACGGCAGCAAAATTTGCCGATTGATATGTGTAATATGTAGGAATTATCCACAACCAACAAACACATATCGAAGAGACTATGTGCTATTATGTGCTAGCAAGCTAACACTTTAGCTTATTTACACCATTCATTATCTCACATTAACAAACAAAATTACAAACCAATTGTTCAAGAAATCTCCGTAGTGTTATTTACAGCATTAGCTGTTCCTCGCGAAGTCTGAACAAACTTCCAAACATCCGAAACGCGAAACTTTCACATGTTTCTGTTTCAGGGACACAGAACCGCTTCAGCTGCTTCCGTGTGTGCCCTCCTCTCTCCTCCCCGTGTATGGTGGCCAAGGCACGTCAAACCTCCGTCAGACATTTGACACTTTGTCTAATTTGGGCGGCCGTCAAAAATATAATCGACGAAACAATGCTTGTAGATAACATTTAATTCCCCGGGACATTCAGGTGGGACAGGTTTCGGAGCATGTTTCAATGACATTTCCAAGCTGACATAACGACAAACTTCATTTATAATCTGCTCTTCAGAGTGGACAACGTGGACGTAAATTAATGTAAGTGCGATGGATAGGAAAGTAAAGACAGTATGGTATTTTTAAAAATTGAATATATTACATCGTTAGGTCAGACCGACTATATGTAGGGGATTAAATCTCGACATTGTGACCGCTCGGCACTGTCAGGCGCGGTGGCCAAGTGGTAAGGCGTCGGTCTCGTAAACCGAAGATCGCGGGTTCGAACCCCGTCCGTGCCTGTCAAAGTGTGGTGAATTTGACAATTTTTGAGTATAAATGTAGTGTCATTTTGGCAGGTTTGCTCCACCCTATGATGCGCCTGAAAATCAGTGTTATTAATTAATTAACTACAAAATATGAGCTGTAAACAGTGTGTTGTATAAATTGGGTGAGTGGTGTTAGTTATCTGTCATACACAATTTATATTCCACCAAAAAAGGCATTGTTAATGTCATACAATTTCTTTTTATTGATAACAATGACCATTGAGTGATTTACAGAGCACCACACACGTTAGGTAACAGTCAGAAAATCCAGTCTACTCCATGATATTCTTAAGATTTTGAAGCTGGCAGATAGTTCAGTGCCAATTATGTTTGTTCACAGACATACATTTGTTCAACAACCCGTAATTCTCACAGATATACAGGTGCCTGAAATCTACAGCTCAAAAGTAATGACATCTACCGATCCCCTTATTTTAAGATCTATATTTTCCCAGTCGAAAACATTCCCTCTCGGCCCCCTCTTCCCTGAGTAAATGTCCTGGATGGTGCTGGCAGGGAGGACATGGTCCCACATGTTTACGTCTGAGATCTCACCGACAAAACTCTGGTTGGCATCAAAATCACCCAGGTAGGAGTCTGGATCCTGTCCGATGATGACCTTTCCCCCAGAGCGGATGTTGTGTCCTTTCTTGTAAATTTTGGTCAAGCTTTTCTTGCCGTCCATGAAGATGGTAGCAGCGCCAGAGCTGGAATCCCAGCTGGCACACAGGTGAGTCTCCAGGGCCCCAAGCTGAGGGACATCGAAGAAAACGCCCTCTCCGCTAAGGTAGAAAGCCAATCTGGACACAAGGGGACAAGAGTCATGTAAATTCTGTTCGGTCTTCATGAACAGAAATGATGTAACATTATTGAGGGGGCATTTGTGTGTATACAGCAGCAGCACAGGGGAGTGTAGTGTTAAAAGAGAAATATTAATTGTAGTATTGAAGAGGACGTTTCAGTAGAAGCTGGAGAACTGGAGTACAATTAGCAGTGGTACTGGCATTGTTGTAATAATGACACTCCTTTTTATTTATTCAAGCTTAGACCATAGTCTGACTAAAAAATCAATAATTATCGATGTGCACATCTGACTCCGCCTCCAAAGGTGGCACTGTATCTCTCTATAAGTAAGTGCATATTGAATCAGTTTCCTGTTACGGAGCATGCGCAGAACACCAAGTCCGACTAAGTGCATACATGCAGGAGTAATCAGACTATGACTTGCATTATCCAGGTATGCTTGTCCAACTAAGACTAGCTCGAGTTAAGTCGGACTAACGTGTTTACATGACATTAAGAAAACTAAATTATTGTCTTAGTCTGACTGAAATCGGACTTGTGAACGCAATGAGTATTGTCGTAAGACAAGTATAAGTAAAGTAGTTGTAGGGGTAGATCGCAGCGGAACAGCCTTCAGCCCTATTAGTAGAGACGCGGCCTTAGACAGTCTATATTCCAACTGTCTCTTTCAAAATTCATTCTGGTAGCATTCCAGTTGTAGTTGGATGTCAGAATTTCTACGTTGAGGGGCATTTCAGAGAACCAGGATTAACTATTTAACCTAAAGTTTGCTGCTGCCTCAAGGTTCAAGGTTCAAGGTTCAAGGTTTTTATTTGCCATTTGTGCTTAAACAGACAGTCCAGGCACATTGGAAATCTTGTGCGGGTTCTACGAGTCAGTAGTACGAAACATAAACACACTTAAGGATAAATATAAATATAAAAGTATAAAAAGTAATAATAAAAAAAATGTTGAAGATGTGGGGAAATAAAAATAAAGAAATATACAGTTATACAGCAGATTATGGGGTGTATTGCACATTTCTGACATTGCACATTTATCAGGGAGGGAATATTGCACATAATATTACACATGGTTAGGTGAGGTAGTGTCTGGTAGTTTACAGAGAGTTCAGTGGTTTTGATCTGGTTTTTGGATGGTTTTGGTCTCTGATGATTCCCTCTGCTCTTTTCCTACAAGGCTGCGCATACATGGAGTCCATGGTAGGAAGTTTTGTCCCAATAATCCTTTCCCCAGTCTTTATGACCCTCTGCAGGGCCTTCCTCTCTGCCTGTGTGGTGTTCCCGTACCAGACAGTGATGCCTGCGGTGAGGATGCTCTCTATCAGATGCTCTCACTTCACTAGCTCGTTGTTATGCTTCCGCCTTCCCTCCATCAGTAGTGATGTGAAGCGCATCATCACTCTGTGTCTCCACTCTACAGCTTTACATTTTCAAATCAGTACTGATTCGTCTGTGGAGTACTTGGTTGTGGTAGTGTTGTTGTCAGTGCTGTACCTGCCGTCCAGCTCTCGCCACAAGTTCAGCTCGTCGAAGTCTCTGGTGCGGTACGCGAACAGGATGACCTCGCGCTCTCCTTTGAGCTCGGTGGCCACGCGCATGCACAGCGTGAAGGCGCTGAGGCTGAGCGACTTCAGAGGGACCAATTCCAGGTAGCTGGAACTTGTTTCTTTCTGAAACACAGCGGACTTTACGGCCAGGCTCCCTGCGAGAGAGAGATAAACAAATTGAAACAGAAACCCCCTTTATAAATGGAGACACATATATATATATATATATATATATATATATATATATATATATATATATATATATATATATATATATATATATATATATATATATATATATATATATATATATATATATATATATATATGTTAATATATATATATATGTTAATATATATATATATATATATTTATAAACATATATATATATATATATATATACATATATTAGTTTTAATATATATGTTTAAACTATTCAACCTAATAAATCATCAAATTTGGCTCCAGATAGACCAGTGATGAAAGTTAGACCTTCTGTTGAAGAATGGTTCTGATTTGAGAACGTTTGCTTCCATCTGGTGGTGTCTAGAATTCATTGCATTTAACTCTGGGTATTGAGCTTCCTCTATTCCACCTAATATTGAAAATATGTCAGTAGCTAAAGCACAGCATTTTAGTGTTCAGAAATACTGTTCTACTGTACGTATGTGATTGGAGTGGTGCTGAGGCATTTTGACTGGGGTGCATAGAAAATGAAACAAATACCAAAACAATGATTCACAAAAAATGATTATCTTTTTGGGAAATGAATTCAACATTCTGGTTTTGAGACCCCATGTCAATCAGCATAGAATTTCATGCAAAACAAATGTGTAATAAGTCTGAAAATTTGAAATTCCAGTCATTAGTCATACAAAATTGCTGCTTTTTTCCATCTCACCAATGAATTTACCTGTTTAGCTCTTGTTGCCTATCCGTAAGATTTCCACCACTGTCTTTGCCAAACATTTTTCATTCTGTTCAATATTGTGCATGTGAAAGATTTCACACATACCAGCCAACACCGCGGAGGTGGCGATGAGGAAAATGGCAGCTTGAAGTCGCATCTTGTCAGACCTGCAGACACTGAAAGAGCGCATCAAGCATTTTAAAACTACATGGTGATATGACCTGGTGTTAAATTAAAATGAAGCTGCTTACCTGCTGTGCTGTTGTGGAGCTGTGGACAATGAGCACTTGGGGGTTTTTAAAGGTAAAATGACTCTGTTGACTTAAGATTGTGTCAGGCCAGTGTCCATATGGCATAAAGAATTATCAGTTAAAATGCAGAGTTCAGTGAACAGGTCAATATTCAGACTTTTAAACAACACAGTTTACAGTTCACTGTAAAATATTAGTTTTGTGATAATACTTGACTCGACTGACCCTGCTTGGTTTGGGATCAGGCATGTTGTTTTCCATTACTGTAGAACCTCCTTAGTGTGGCCAAGGTTGTCAACTTGTAAAGCAGTTGTTTTTGGTGTAACTGAATCATTAGAATTAGTTGATTTGAAAAAAGATTTGTTCAATGAATCGTTCAGTACTTCCTGCATGACCGGGAATCGGCTCAGCTCACTTGGAACCTCACCAGAGCAGGTACTAAAAAAAACATCAGGTACCAGGTACTATCACTGATGGAAAAGCAGAAAAAAAACTCTACTTATGTTATTATTATTACATAAGTAGAGTTTTTTCGAGCTGAGTTGAAAAAAAGAGTTGAAAAGAGGTGAAGAAATGTGTTCAAGCTGGTTGGAATGGTTGGAGAAAAGTGTCAGGAATAATGTGTGATAAAAGAGTATCAGCCAGAATGAAAGGAAAGATATACAAGACAGTGGCGAGACCAGCGATGCTGTATCGTCTAGAGCAGGGGTGTCAAACATACGGCCCGGGGGCCAGATCCGGCCCGCCAGAGGGTCCAATCCGGCCCACAGGATGAATTTGTTAAAATTTCACACTACGATTACAATCTAAACGTAATGTCAAATACAATATTTTTCTCTTCCAGATACCTGTGACTAAATGTTTGTGCCATTTTAGATCCAGTGTGATGTGTAAATAGTACATTTAGGCACGATATTGTTGAAATTGCACTTATATTTCTCAAGAAATTTCATGTTTTGTAAAAATAGCCTTCATTAAATGTAAAACAAAGGAGAAAAAAAGCAAAAATTAATTTGACACCCCTGGTCTAGAGACAGTGGTACTGAGGAAAAGACAGGAAGCAGAGCTGGAGGTAGCAAAGATGAAGATGTTGAGGTTCTCTTTGGGAGTGATGAAGATGGATAGGATCAGGAATGAGTCAATCAGGGGAACAGCACATGTTAGATGTTTTGGAGATAAGGTCAGAGAGGCCAGAATGAGATGAGGACATGAAGTTAGTTGGTGTGAGAGAGGGGGATACGGAGAACAGGGTGAGATGGAGGAGGTTGATTTGCTGAAGGGAGCAGCCGAAAGGAAAAGAAGAAGAAGAAGGAGAGTCGAGCTGAGTAGTGCTTGAACTGTATAATGGAAAAGCCCCAATAGTTAGAGCTGACTATGCTTTAAGTTAAATATCTGACCTGTGGTGCATTCCATTTGTAATCAGAACTCGGAATTTCTGAGTTCAGGGCCTGTTCCTGATCCCAAGACAGCTGCCACTGACGATCATCAGCCGTTCACGTATTACCGTTTAATTTCGATGACATTTATTTATTTTATTTATTTATTTATTTCGGTCATGACATTTAGATCACTCATCACATAACAGTGCAGTTCACACAATATACATAACCGAAAGGGAATGCGGGAGAAGCAAAGCTTAACTAGTCCCGCCCCCATTATCATCATACATTTCGTTTCCTCTCTTTTTTTTTCTTTTTTTTATTTATTTCTTTTTTTTAATGACATTTTGACAAAGAAAACATGTTTCAGCATCCGATAGCACTCAGAGATATGGTCTAGCTCTAGACAGTCAACTCCGACATTTTTTTTTTTTTTTTTTTTGTTTGGTTAACCTTGCTTCCCCTGCCGTTTCCCACAGTGTCTACAGATTTCTGTCCCTGACCTTTGTCATACTTTCCTTCTGTGTCATTCTGTATCGATTAATAGTCATCTCTACATTACTTCTTTTTAAATACACTCAGTTTTGCTGATTTTTTCATCCCCTCATCCAGATTGTTCCACTGTCTGACCCCCGTGACCGATACAGTAAAGGATTTTAATGTAGTTCTTACCCTTCTCTGCCTAAACCTCATGTTCCCTCTTAGATTGTGTCCCTCCCCTCTGTTCAGGAATAATGTCTGTAGATTATGAGGGAGGTTTTTGTTGGCAGCCCTATAAATCATCTGTATCATCACATCACTGTGACATCACTAGGGAAAGGAAACAACAAGATATGTAAACTGAAGAACAAAGCTCGGTGTGACCCAGCATCTGTAAGTCCTGCTGGTAACATATTTATTGCGGGCGGGCTTTTTATTTTATGTATTATTTTTTTAAAAACTTTTTATTCAAGAATAGGAACATACAGACATTTAGCCACAACAGAAATTAGTATAGATTAATACAAAGTGAATGTCGAACGCGGCGGGCTTTAGGACCCGGAGGGGACGTGACGTCATGGAGGGGGCAGGAGGCCATACTCGCAACAAACATGGCGGAACGGAACAGCACGGACTCCGCGGAAAGCCGATACAGCGAAATATTAAGGTGCGTTGTCGCCCGAAACAACGTAAATACGTGTGAAACAAAACGTCGGTGTCACTCAGCGACTGTCCCCTCTCAGTTTCCTCAGCTGTGTGAGCTTTTGAGCGGTTGTTTTGTCCACATGTTTGGACATGGGGTGATGGAGTAGAGACACATATGTGGAAAAGTAGCTTAAAAGTTGTAGCTTTATCACCACCAGGGAAGCTGGAATAAAGTCACGTTTGGAAAGCTGCTGCTGCTGCTGCTGCAACTACAGCTGATCTTTGTCCTGTGTTTTGTTTTTAATTCCAGTCCATCTGAGTTGTTTGCCGCCCGGTCCAGGTGTCACAAGATCCCAGTGAGGGGACAGAAGGACTTCTTCCCCAACGACTCAGACGAGCAGCGACAGCGACTCGAGCAGAGTCTGAGTGAACACTGGAGCCTCACGTCAGAGGAGAGAGTGGAGAGGCTGTGAGTGAACGTCATGTCAACACAGTCTCTGGCTCTGATTCTTCTTCGGTGATGAGTTTAAGGGCTACTCAAACAATTCTCTCATACACAGACTGTGAACTATTAAAGGGACAGCTCAGGCTTTAGCAGTGAAAACACGGATGATTAGGCTCTTCACCGGCGAAACTTAATGAAATATACATAGTCATTTAAGAATATGTCCACTGCTTCATCTCACTCTTCCAACAGGAAACTAAAGTTCATACAGTTTTGTAAGCCACTCGCTCTCCCCACACCAAAGTCCATACACACTGGATTTGTTGATCCACCACTGCCTCCATCAGTAATTTGAAATGTGTTATCCTTTCATTCAGATTAACCAAAGGGACACAAACGTACCACACAAGGCAGCAGTAGACCAGCAGCTCTTTGGTCCTCTTGAGCAAAATGTGCTGATTTTCTGTATGGACTTTGGTGCAGGAGAGTGATTGATTTACAAACGTCAGCTTCCAGCAGGAAAAGGCTGTATAATGGTGAGATAAAGCACTTAATAGTTTCTTAATCTATTATTGACTGAAGCTGGCATATATTTTATTTGTGGGGACCTCATACTACCATATTTTGATTGCACTATCAAGGAGAAGCATGCCTTTTTCAAATCTGCACTGTCCACAGTTGAGGAGGCCTTTGTGCCCTGTTAACTGTCTTAAGAAGATGCACAAACAGCAGAGTCAGGCTGTGACCTAAGGTGTGTGTTCTTATTGTGTTTTCCTGCAGAGGAAACCTGGTAAAGGCGACATGGATTCCAAGTGACCAAGTTGTGGAGCTTCAGTCTCCAGCTGTGAGTGCGCTCTCTGTTCAGAGAAATTTACGTTGCCTTCACATACAAACGCTGACTGATTCAAATGCCGACGCACAACCATGGTAAATGATGTTCTGATAAAGAGGCAAAAGCATTTTTGAAAATTCTTCCATCGTGACCCGTAGTCATGTTTTTTAAACTCAGGGGTACACAGTATTTTCTTTGCTCCATATAACAACAATATAACAAATAAATCATGAAAACGGATTTGACATTTTAGTTTGTGGACAAAACAACACATTCGAGAACATCGTCATTACCAGGTTTGGTCATTTGCGGACCAAACAAGTACTTGATTAATCGAGAAAACAATCAACAGATTAATTGATTATGAAAATAACCGTTAGTTGCAGCCCTACTATTTCCATGTACCTGCATCTGACTCTAACAACACTTTAATTTACCAGTTTTTGCTAGCTTCTGGAGTGACTTAAAGAACACAGCATCTGCGTCAAAGTTCCCGTTTCTGTTCATTCAAAACAAAACCTCTTGAATGTTCACAATACAAGACCCCATTTCTGAAACCATTGCAACAGTGATGTGCGTTTAAAATAAAATGCATCAGTGGTCATAGTCGGTATCACACTAAGTGGAAGAAACAATAAATACTCACACGCCTCATGACAAACTACTGGGCTTCATCTCCCATCAACTCTTGTAATATTTTTTAAATTTGTGGTAGTAGTTATCATTTATAATGATATATTTTTCACACAGGGAAAGTTTTGGCAGACGATGGGTTTTTCTGCAAATGGCAAACAGTATCTCCTCCCTGAAGAGGCTCTGTACCTGATGGAGTGTGTGAGTGGAAGGCAAAACTCTTGCTTAAATAACAATCTTTCTGCAGTAACCGCACGTTTCTGATCTGTTTGAGTGTCACTGTGTGAATAGGGCAACCTGCAGGTGTTCTATAAGGACTTGCCGCTCTCCATTCAGGACGGTTATGAGAGATTTCTGTCCTCCAACACCGTGAGCCTCCTTCAGTATCAGGTACAAGTTCCATGGAACACTCACGGCAAACACAAT
This sequence comes from Solea senegalensis, assembly GCF_019176455.1. Taxonomy (NCBI): domain Eukaryota; kingdom Metazoa; phylum Chordata; class Actinopteri; order Pleuronectiformes; family Soleidae; genus Solea; species Solea senegalensis. Next base: position 4,669,096 of record NC_058038.1, on the reverse strand, counting down.
GCCAGTTTGTTTGCATAATGAAATCTCACACGTCAATTTGTCAGTTCTCACGACTTTCTCTCCTCACGAAGGTGTTCGGGCATTTGAAGAGGCTTGGCTACGTGGTGCACAGGTTTGATCCCAGGTAACGGGAAACTTACAGCTTCTGTGCACTTTGTGTTTTGGAGAAACTGAGTTGTGGGGATTTTTTTGGATGACGTTGATTCGTGGCTTCTCGCAGCTCTCAACCGTCGACGTACGCGAGGCAGCTGAACCTGCCTCAGTCACAGGACAAAGCGGGGAGACCGCTAAAGAGGAAACGCAGTGTCAGCCCCACCCCCATGCCAACATCCAGGTACATCCAGCACCCTGTGTTTGTTAAATAATCTATTTCATCCATAGGATCAGGCAGTATTTACACTAATGATGAGCAGACCTCATATTCTGTATCACTACGTGGGCTTAGATTGATAAAAAATTGCTGAATTATCAGAAATGGAAGCTGTATAAGCACAGGCTATCACCAGAAATATGGCAACATGACAGTGTTTTGGACTGAAACCTGTAATGGTAGACAATATACAGTCAGCCTATTCTGGACAGTCTCCTGGGTGCACGTCTGAAAGCAGCTTTTTGTGTTCTTGCCACAGTCGTACTGAAAAACAAGACTCCACCACTGAGATGATGGAAGTGGACAAGGACGAGAAGGATGGAAAACCTCCCGGGTCTCACTTGACGACCTCTCCAGAGACTCTGGAGGTCCAGTGTTCCGCCACAAGTACAGCAGATGAAGATGGGGGTCGGACCTGGTGGGCGGGAGATGTTCTCGAGTGCAAAGAATCAAATCATAGCACCACCTCTACCTCCTCCTCCCGCTGGGACTTTAGCTCCATCCCGTTCCCTGACCTGGGCTCTAGGGAGTCTCTGTCCGACAGCCTAACGTCTCCGGACCCCTCGCTGTTGCCGGGGGGTTTAGCTGTGGGAGTCTGTGACGTTGCCACCTGGAGGCAGAAAATAAACCTGCGGAAGGTGGCGATGTCCTCAAAGGAGCAGGGGAGGGAAGACGACAGACGGAGGCGGCGGGGGGACGTCAACAAAGACAGAGAGGTTTGTAGCAGCTGACTCAAAAGAGACCCAACCTCACTGAAAGAGTCTTTTCCGGGGAATGACGGTGTTGTCTTCCTGCCTTCCAGGTTCAGCAGTGCAGAAACTGGACAGAGTATCAGGAGCTCATGGCGCGGCGGCAGAGTAGATGTGACGGTCGACCAGCACACTTGTGGAACAGAGAAGTCACTCCTTTACATGACCCAAGACAGCCACTCCCCACCAGTGAGAGCACATGCAATTGATTTAACTATAAAGGTCCACTATTCAATATTCTGCCTGAGAATCGGTGCGATGATGACACTCCATCTTTGTGAGTTGTTGTCAAGCCTCTGTTTTTTTCGGTTTTAATCCCTGATGCTTTTCAAAATGGAGGACTATACACCATGATAGACAGGAAACTATTCCGTTTTAATCTGTAGATGCATATATACCAGGTAATATCCTGTCCTTTGTTTTTGTTTTTGTTTTGTCAAGCGTCTTTGAGTGTTAGAAAAGCGCTATAAAAATACGATGTATTATTATTATTATTATTATTATTTTAATATGTCAGGCAACTTTTCTTTTCACTGTCCATATTTATATAACATGAATATGGTGGACAGCTGTTGTGTCCCTAAACGAGTAAACAAGCCCTCAACTGAGTACAGAAGATTCGGGATTCAGCTTGTGTAGTGTAGGGAACGTTTAAGATGACGGATCGCTGCAGGTCTGGAATAAAAAATGACTTGTTACACATAACAACAACAACACACCTGTCATTTAGCTGTCACTGTTGCCTCTTGGACCTTAAAAGCACATTCACAGTCTAATTTAGAGCAACACCATGTGTCTGATTTTTTTCTTTTCTCTCCTATTTTCTCTTATTCCAGGGGAACTGTTGGAAAAAATCAGTGTGATTAAGTCGACAAATTTACTCGAGGGGGTGTCCAGGTATTATTTGTTTCTTTTTTTCTTGAGTTTACATTGAAAACTGGTTTTAAAAAAAAAGAAAAGACTGAGATTAGGCAAAAGAAAAGAAGAGTGAACAATAATTACAGGATTAGTAACACGAGATTTGCATTCAATCGCTTTCTATTGCCCACGTTGCATTGACGCGTGTATATGCACATGACGCAAGTGTCATTGCTCAGCTAAATTTACATAGTGTTGCTTTAATTTACTCTCAGGAATTATGCTTTTTTTCTCTTTTTTGGGCCAGGTTAAATGTTGTCAATTGCTCTACATAAATAAACTATTTTGAAACCAAAACAAAAAAGACTGAAAAACTTAATAAATTAACTTAAAAAGATTCCTTAGCTCGCTTGGAACCTCGGCAGAGCAGGGACTAAAAAAGTGGGATGCTAGTGGGAACACAACTTCCACTACCCACTCTCACACTCACACCTACGGTCAGTGTGTCCAATTTGACGTGACATGCATTGATTCAATTTTGCAGCATGAAAATATAGCGTTCAAGTGCGAGTTTGTGTGGCGCCTGTCTGGTCATTGTGACAAAGAAGGACAAATCAGAGTTTGGTCTTCATTTGAATCGCGGTTGTCTCGCTTTCTTTCTTTCTTTTTTTTATTTATAAACCCACAAAGGCCGTGAGACAAAGCTGAGCGGCTCGCTGCCTCCCCAGGTGACGCATTGTCCAGAATCTGACAAGCTTTTGCTTTGTTCACTCAGGTTGAAAGAGTCGGACGAGTGGGGGATTTGTTTCAGTGTTTACCAACCAGATTCGGTGGCTGAATTCAAGAAGAGCAACCCGGGGAAACCTTACTCCCACATGTGTGTGTGCAGGTAAGTAATGGAACAATGAGACCATCAGAGAGCCTGTTGACTCAGCGTCAGTTTACAGAAAACAACTGATACATGACTCGCGTGGCAGCCATCAGAGATAAATGCCTCTTTTACATTAATGTAATATAAATCAGTAATTACATCGGTTACCTGGAAATGACAGAAAATTGGTAATAAAATCTTGCTTGGTCCTCTTTTTTTTTTTTAACCCTAACCCTTTTTTAAAAGTGGTTGTATGAAAGTCTGACTGAACTATGCTGCCAAACAAAAATGTTGCCCACTTAATCACAACCATTGGAAAGCCCATTCTGACTGGAAGCTGATGTTTTGCACAACTTTGTAAACTGCTGAATACCCCACACCTAATTCCATACATGAGATCAGCATTTTTACATCACGGGACAAGGGTGTTATTGATCTGCTGCCCCCCCTCCGTTTGTGAGTTTAAAGATCCGATGTGTCACTTATTTGGTTTAAAACCCTTTCTTTGGGTGACGCACGCCTACCAAACGAGGCGGCGTTTGGGTTCTGTGTTCCCGTGAGCTAAAAAAAAGTGGATTTTCTCGATGGACTTTGGTGCCGGAGAGTGAGCGGTTTATAAACTTCAGTTTCCAATATAAAAAAAAAGTTAATTTATAATAGCAGGAGATTGTCCATAGTTTTTTACAACCCGTAAATATTTGTCCATCCATTACAAAACAAGAGAGCGCCCTTTTTTCCTTCCACATTTTTCCCCCTCAGTCGCTATATGCAAATCATTTACTCAAGTTTAAATATTTGTACTCGGCTGTGTGTCGACTCAACAATGTTTGTCTGGTCTGGTGAGAAGCCTCTCTGATGTGCGTCTGTCCCTGCTGCGCTTCAGTTTCGACGGCCCCGTGCCCGACCTGCGAGCCATCAAGCTGCTGGCGTCCCAGACGGGAGACGTCCCCGTAGTCTTCGCTGTGGTCGACTATGGCGACATCTCCTTTTACACCTTCAAAGACTTCCAGCTGCCACTGGACGTGTATCCCTGACACGGAGGACTCGAAGCTGAATCTGCATCTGTTTGAAAAAAAAGTTTGTTTCCTAAAGGGTTACATTCACATCGTTGTGTCATTTTTGGTGCCAAAGTTGGGATCAATGGCTCTGTGACGGGTGAAGCAAAAATATGACATTTTTGCTGCATGTTGTCTTATGCAAAGTTCACTTGGACGTGATTAGATTTTGTGGTCGAAGGTTCCGCTGTTTGCCTTGTGAATGTGCTTGCTTAAAGTGATGGCACCGAAATTATCACTCAATAAAAAGTACATTGTCTTAAGTCTACTGTATCTTTTTTTTTTTTGTACTGGAAGCTGCGTGTTTGTGTCCGTCTGTAAGCAGCTCACTCCCTGCACCGAACTCCATAGAGAAAATGAGCGTTTTTTGCGTCATGGCACACAGATGTTGCTCAGCCACTGCTGCCTTCATCAGTAAGTTCAAATGTGGGGGGGTTTTTTTTATGTCTTTTGGTGGTTGGTGCTAAAAACATGGATTTTCTCTATGGACTTTGGTGCAGGAGAGTGTAGCTGTTCTCAAACTTCAATTTCCTGACCAAAAAAGTCTTTCAGTCTTTTGATAAGTTGCTGAATTGAGGTTATCCTCTCAAGCTGTGTAATTGTGAAATCAGTCCTGAACAATCCCTTTTAATATTGATCACAATAACTTCTTCTTTTGTCGTTTTGATGGTTTCCTCCATGTTTCCTTTTGTCGTTTTGTTGGTTTCCTCCTTTGAAGGCAGCCTATGACCAAGAGGAAAGGAATTGGGCTTGTAACTTGAAGGTCGCTGGTTTAATCCTGGGATATGCCCCCTGAGCAAGGCATCTCCCCAGGCGCAGATAAGTGCTGCCCCCTGCTCCTGCATCCGGCTTGTGTGTGATAAGGATGGGATAAGTGCAGAGCGGCCAAATTCATTATCACTTACTGGTGTGTGTGTGCAAACGATGACTCATTTTAATACAATCTACTGAAACTGCATCAGTCGGCAGTGAGTTCAGCTGATAACGTTCCGTTTTTTTTTTCAAGCCCTGCAGCTGTTCACGTCCTTTGTTTCCAATTTTAAATAAAAACCTTCAATTGCATACCTGCTTGTTTGTTTGTGGTGTGGTCGCTCTCACCCTCCTCCTTCATCTGCAGGTCAACGGTGAAACCAAACTGCACACCTGTTTCTCGTTATTTGTCAGTGGACAATGAGAAGCCTTTTTGAAAGAGCAGTTAATTACGTCCATTGATGCAAATGTCCTTCTGTTCCACGCTTGAAGTGACTCGGTGACAGTTTAAAAAGAGTCTTGTCGCGGGAGTCGGTCGCATGCACACACTGGACTGCGGACGGACCATGTTGGGGCTGACGGTCGTGGCTTCTCTTGCCTTTATTGGTGAGTTGTAAGATTCGATTTTGGCAAAGGTTGAAGGTGTCACCACCATGCGTCTGAGGAGTTGTTCTTTCCTCCTCCTCAGCAACAGCAGCAGGCGTCTCCAGCAGTCAATCTACAGACTGCTCATACTTGAGCCTCCTCAATCATTTGACCCTGACGTCGAGTGATGAAGCCCTATCGCTGACGAGACCCGTGAAGAACTGGACAACGCCGACCGCCGTTATGCTCGATTTGGTCTTGTTAGGTATCTTGCAACTGGTAAGCGCCTTTTCTGAGAAACTAAATTTACTCAAAAAGGGATTTTGAATTTGCACTCCAGACTGTTTAGCATCACAACTGGCTGTTTTTGTTGACTTGTCGTCACGGTGTCGCTTCTTGTCTTTAGGATGAGAAGTCTCAGACTGTCACCAGCCACGCCTGGATCCAGACGGTAAGAATGATGTCAACACACCAACGTCCTTTGGCTTTACGTCTACCGGCGACGACTTCAGCACCGCATTCAATCTCTCAAACGCTCACATGATTCCATTTTTCTTTTCCTAGTCTTGGAACAATGAATACATGAGATGGAATTCATCAGACTTTTGTGGGATAAACATGCTGACCATCCCAAAATCGAAGTTCTGGGTCCCGGATATCTTCATCCAAGAGGAGTGCGTGCAGCCGATCGTCTGCCTGATGCTGGGGGCAACTTTCGGAGGCTAGCCTAGTATTTTTTAAGCAAAAGTTGCTAATGTTGCGTATGTAATAGTGGACGTGGTGTCTGCCGTTTAAAGTCTAAAACACCTGCAGTGGGGTGAACAGCTTTGTTATAAAGAGAGTTGTTTGTACGATGTATTGATTGAGTTTAAACATTAGGTAGAACGGTAAATCTGTTGGGCCGATATTTGGCATTTTTTAATGATCGGCTTTTGGTCATAAATGAGCAGTGTTTCAGTTGATGCCTCCATCGCACATGTGAGGGCAGCGTCGGTCTTTCTTTCTTTCTTTCTTTCTTTCTTTCTTATAGAGCTAGAAAATATGTGTTTTTTCTCCCCCCCCTATCACATTGGTGATGACCTTTGGTCATTTGCTCGTCTCTCCAGTGTCTCGGACAGTGGGAGCGTCGAGCAGTCTCCACTGGTCAGTTTGTACTCCACTGGTTGGGTGTTGGCAAAGGCTCGCCATCGGCTCACCTTCACCTGTCAGCTCGACCTCTTCCTGTTCCCCTTTGACGTGCAGACCTGCAACATCACATTTTCATCCATGCACCACACTGGTAAATTTCCCCTGATCAGCTGCAGACTCGCTATAGGCTATTGCTTCACTGACAAAATAGCCATTTTAGCCAGGAGTGGATCAACATCTCCTTCGTGCTGTGCTGTAAAACTAGATTTTCTCTATGGACTTTGGTCCAGGAAGTCAACTGTTTACACCAGTCTGTGTCACACTCCCAAAATGAAACTATCCCACGTAAGGCCATTCTTTTGTTTATCTTCACAGGTGATGTTCTCCAGTTGGGATCGCTGAATAACGCTGCTGTACTTTCGACTCTCTCTGAGACGTTAATGGTCACAGAGGGAGAATGGGAACTTGACAATTTGACCATTATTCACATCCCTTATACGTCCATAGTAACAGACGGAAACAGGCTTTTGTACGTGGTAAGAAGACGCACGCCACCGCTCACCTGTGTTTGTTTCACATTAAATGAAATATTGTTGATTTCTTTCAGGTCAGACTAACGAGGAAGCCAATGCTCTACGTGATTAATTTAATCGTGCCCCTGTTATACTTCCTGATCCTGGATCTGGCCTCCTTCTTCATCAGAGGGGAGAAGTTGAACTTCAAAGTGACCGTCCTCCTCTCCATCTCTGTCCTGCTGCTCATTCTTCAGGACATGTTGCCGTCCACTGACAGAAGGATGTTGCTGATGGGTGAGCCGCGGGAACATGAAGTACTGACCGTCTCCTGAAATTGTCCGTTGTCCCGATGTTTTCAGACGTGCACTCACTTGCGTAGGAAGAACATAGATTATCTGTGTCAGAGGCGTGCACGACACCAGGTGAGGGGGTGGAGCCTGGGTCAGACATGAAGGAGACAGGACCCTAATGTAGTTGCTTGCTTGGATTTTCCTACTGAGATCCTACAGCTGTTTTCTGTAAATGTCATTATGGAGCTGGAGGCAGTTCTGGAAAACTCACATATGGAGCTTTTCCATTATACAGTTCTATATATTATACAGTGTATAATGGTAATATCTGATATAGGGGTTTTCCTGCAAACTCTGAAAACATCTGGAACCAAATTTCTGGAGTTTATCTCGTTCACACTGCAGATCTCGAGGCAGAAATCTCATATGTTGCCGATATCCAATGTTTTTTGACACTTAGTTTATGTCGCCTTTCAAAAGTGAGCTCTTCATTGCTCCCCACTCTCCCTCCTCTCCCTCACTCGGCTTCAGCCCACTTCTTGGCATTTTTCAAAATCAGGCATTGGGTGGAGTTAGCCTCGGAAGAGGTTACTTAGTGACCCTTTAATACTTTAATACCACGCAAACGGAATTTTTAGCATGTTTTGACGTGCATGTGACATTGCACATGTGTGAGTGCAGTGTCGGCGGCTTACGACAGCACTCCGCGACGTTTGTTTCAGCCAACCTGTGTGTCGTGGTCTTCTCCCTGGTGGGAATGAGCATCCTGGAGACCATGCTGGTGGAATTCCTAATGGCGCTTGATGATTGCTATCCTCAGAAGGACCAAAGCTCCGTTAGCACCAACGTGAAGGCTCTGCAGGAAGTCGCCTCCCACACTGGTAAGATCGTTTTCTCTGGATATTGATATTGTAAGTCTGTTGTCAAGTTCATTGTAGAAGATTTACAGCTTTTCACCACAGTGGAGTCAATTCATCTAAGCTGGTGATTGCCAAAGACAAATATAGGTGGTGGTAGATTCTCCTCCAGGTACCAACAGAGGTGGCTTGCGTACCACTGGTGGTACACGTACCACAGTTTGAGAACCGCATGCGCAAGAGTTTGCCATCCTTTTAAAAAAGTGGGTCCTCATAATAGAGAAAGTTTGAGAAACACTGAAGACTCGGAATCATGTCTCCTGTACAGAGCCTGCAGGAGCTGAAGAGAAAGGCCAAGTGGATCCGGTGATGAGTCCCAAAGACCAGGACCTGCTGAAGCTCATTCTGGAGGAGGTGAAGGCTGCTCACCAGAAAATGGAAAGACCCGGCAAAGAGGAGAGAAAACCTGGACGCTACACGAGGCTGGCCATTGTCATAAACTCTGTCTACTTTTCCCTCTACTTTATTGCTGTTGTCATTTATTTAGTGTGCATGTATTTGGCGTGGGTTGACGGCATTGAATTTGCGGGATTTTAAAAATGGGCTGTTATAACACCTGCATTTACGTGGACCCTTGTTTCATCTCTGTATCGAAACGTTACCTTTCATTGATCTGTATGTGGGTTACCGCGGCAACCATGATCATCTGTTGATGTTGTCAAGCACTTTGTGGTACGAATTATGAAAACAAACATTATTATTATGAAGTGTCAGCGTTGTGTCAGGTTTCCTTGTCCCTTGCCTTCTGCCTCAGTATGTGTGTGTGTGTACAGATGACCTATTAAATGAGCTTTCATTTAAGCAAAATCAGTATTATTATCATTTTTCTGTGTCCTCTTTTATTCATCCCAAGTCACTGTGTAGACGAAGGTGGAGGTAAGAGTAATTAAACTCTTTGAAAATATGGAAAAAATAAAAATAAATACAAAATCAAGTGGTGGGAAAAAAATGGTGAACGATACTGTAGAAGAACTCACTCCATAGCTATACAAATAAAATATTGCATTACACATAAGGACGTTTTCTATAAAGAAAATCTGGAATAATATAAAACATTGGAGACTGAATTTCCTGTTATCATGTACAACTTGGACCTAACATAGTACAACTCCAGTCTGCTGCATTATTACTACTGTCACTGTTTTTTTCGCTATATTTTTTTTTTTGTTGATGGAGAAGCATATGAAGACATTGAGGTGTTGAGCTTCTGTTGATAAAGCCCCATAAATTACCCGAGATTGATATTCAATGAGCGCCTAAACCGAGACCAAGTCGAGACCAAGACCACAGTGTATCGAGACCAAGACAAGACCAAGACTTTGCGGGGTCGAGACCAAGGCCGTTAGCGTTGCTTTGCAGAATTTACACGTTGCGCTGTGTTTTCTTTTGCAGGTATTTATGCACAAAAAGTCTTTGTGATTCAGGTAACCACATCTTATTATAGATGAGTTGGCTGACATCTTCTCACGGCCTCTTCTCCTGTCACTCACATGCACTTTTGTGGGGGGCGTGTGAAAGGGGGCGGGAGGAGTGACAGCCGTTAACGGTGAGAAAAATTTCAAATGATAAATGAGTCAAGTTATAGGTTGTACCCGAATACGATTTACGCAAAATCACAGTAATAATATTACCAAGTTAATCCAAAAATGCACATGCGATTTTATGGTCTTGAAATAAAGTCCGCTTTGTCTGAGATGGAGACAAGAACTAGTAAAAATGAAGTCCATTCCGAGACGAGACCGAGACCTTCACAAAGACCGATCTCCAGTACTACAACACTAAATGCGATTTATATTTAACGTTTGATGCCACATTTAATGTCTTTGCTGAAACGCACATTACCGTGTCGTCAGCGTAGAGCTTGACAACAGAAAGGCTAAAAAGCAAAGGGCCTAAAATTGAGCCTTGCGGAACGCCCATTTTATTCTGTTGAGGATGCTCCCTCGACTTAAGATACTAAGCCGACCAACGTGGATAAAAGGATGCAGTGGTGAACAGCCAGTGAATGCCTTCTTTAGGTCAACGAAACACTGCCGACCCAACATCACCTCTGTCCATGCGACACTCACACGTGTTATTTCTACGCAGTGTCAATGTCGAAAACCAAACTGCTCAGAGTAGAAAAGTTGATTTGATTTTAAACGATCAACCATTTGTTCTTCCACAGCACATTCGCAAGGTGTTTGCAGATGATCGTGTGCAATTTTAAATGAAAACATTTGATCATATTGTGCCTTCTGTTGTTGGTGTGGTTACTCTGAACCCTCCTCGTGCACACCTGTTGCTTCAGCTGCTGGTCAACAATTGAACTGTCGTGCACCCGCCATTTGTTTTTCTGCGTTAAGAGCCCCGGGACAAAGAGAAGCTTTATCCCTTTTTTTGACAGAGCAGTTTATCACATCCCTCAAAAGTGTCCTTTTGTCCCACGGTTAATATGACACACTGTTTAAAAGGGTGCGCACACGCCGAGCTGAAGGCAAACAGCCATGTCGGGACGAAAGGCTCTGGCTGTTCTAGCCGTCATGGGTGAGTTTTGATGACAAATGTTAAAATGGAGATCATTTTGTGATGTGTTTTCCCTCCTCTTCCTCAGCAGCAGCAGCAGCAGCAGGTGTCTCCGGCAGTCAGACCTCAGACTGCTCATATATTGGCATTCTCAAACATTTAAACGTGACAAAGCCAAATGATGCTCTGATGATACGGCCTGTGGTAAACTGGAAGCGGCCCACCGTCGTCCTGCTTGACATGCTGTTGTATGGCATCGTAGATCTGGTAAGCAGATCCCCTGGCTTGTTTTTACAGTGTATAACTATATATTTAGCCAATAACTTAGCACATTTTGTCATTTATTTCCATATTTTAAACTTTATAATTCTACATTTCAGAGAGAAATACGTGTATAAGCTTGGATCTGTAATTTGTTTAAATTGTCTCCTCGTCCTTACGTCCATTAAGTTAGTACTATATTTTTTTCAGAGATCATGGAATAATGTCATGTCAACCCGCGTCCTTCCCTTTTGTTCCGATGTGAATGAATTGATCCTTCAAAGATCCAGTGTGTAAGATTTAGTGACATCTAGTGGTGAGACGGCAGACTGGAAACAGGAAAGGGAGGATTTCTCTGCAAATGCAAATCAAATGATATTTGTTTTAAAGCTATCAAGTACCTGTTACAAGCAGAACTACGGGTGGCATATTCAGTCTCTGCACCTAAGTGTTGCACCCTGGACTTTTAAAGTGAATTTGTTGTAGTAAGTTGTGAGTTGTTGTCACAGTGCTGCTGGTTCTCTGCAGGGAGAAAAGACCCAAACGGTCACCAGTCACATCTGGATCCACTTGGTAAGAGTCCCGCGTTCAAGGCCACGTGAGTGTTTGACGCTTTGACGCGGAATTGTTTTTCCTCCAACCTGATTTCTTCTTTCCTTTCTTTTAACCAGAGATGGCGAGATGAATTCCTCACTTGGAATTCATCAGACTTCTGTGGGATAGACAAGGTGGTCATCCCGAAATCAAAACTGTGGCACCCGGACATAGGCATCCTCGAGGAGTGTGTATATTCATTCATTCATTATTCATTCATTCATTCAACCAACCAATCAATCAATTGACTCATCCATTAAACGAATCTTTGTGTAACACTTCAACGTATGAATGAATGGGAAGAATCACATGATTACATACATGTAGAAAAGTCTTTTAGGCAGTTATGATTGTGCATTGGAGTTACAATCTTATGTGTCTTAAAATATATGTATATATATATATATATATATATATATATACATATATATATACACATATATATATATATATATATATATATATATATATATATATATATATATATATATATATATATGTATATGATAAAATGTGATAAAAACCCAGAAGGTATGATGGTGCTTCCTCTGGTACCCTCCAGCATCTCTGACACTGGAAGCATCCAGCAGAGTCCGATGGTCAAAGTGACCTCTGGCGGTCTGGTGACGGCTCAGGGACGCCAGCGCCTCACCTCCACCTGTGAGCTCGATCTGTACCTGTTCCCGTTTGACACGCAGAACTGCAACATCTCGTTTTCATCAGTGAACTACAACGGTAAAAATTCACCTGATCGGCATTTTACTCCTCAGCAGTTTTTCGGTACCTACTCTACTAACAAGGTTTATAGGAACATACTTGATTAAATATCTGTCTGTCTGTCTGTCTGTCTGTCAGTGGAGGAAATCCAACTTGGAACAATGAACAGCGACGAGATCCTTACTTCAGTGTCTGAAGCGTTGATGATCACAGCAGGAGAATGGGAACTTGTAAACTTGACCATTCTGGAATATTCTTCGAAGAAATCAGACGGGTTTCAAAGCTGTCTTGCTTACACGGTAAGAATTCCTGTCTCTTTTTATTTTTTTTTGAACTCATTTGCATTTACCTTTTTTGGATGCACCAACTTTCCCACCTCCCTGTTTCCTTTTGATTCCAATACTGATGGAAAACTAGCGAATGTTTGGACAGTGCTTCCCTGTCCACTGTTTGTTTCCTATTCATTTGACTTTTTCTTTTTTCAGGTCACATTAGTGAGGAAACCAATGCTCTATGTGATTAATTTACTCGTGCCCATGCTCTACTTTCTGATGCTGGACCTGGCCACCTTCTTCATCAGAGACGAGAAGCTGAACTTCAAAGTGACCATTGTCCTCTCCATCTCTGTCCTTCTGCTCATTCTTAAGGACATGTTGCCCTCCACGGAGAGGTATATGCCACTGATCGGTAAGCACGGGTACTTTGTAGTCTGCTGCTGGAAGTCTTTGTTTTGCAGAAGAAGGGAGGTAGCGTAAAGGAAGGGGTGACCCCGGACATCATATGTATTAGGTGAAGTGCTATCTGATATAGGTATAAAGGGGGGCCTATGATGCGGAACAGAGTGCGTGAAAGTATGGAGAAGCCTTTAGTCCACAGGAACAACAATTCTGTGAGATTCTGTACTTGTATTGATTGACAATTCTACACAACTTCTCACAGCATAACACAAATGTATGGCTTGTTGGGTGAACACACCTTGACAGTGTTCTCTACTGACCAGTGCACGTTTGTTCCAGCCAACTACAGCGTCACTGTTTTTATCATGGTGGGATTAAGCCTCCTGGAGGCCATGTTGGTGGACTTCCTCATGGGGCTCGACGATTACCGTGCTCAGAGAACCCGACGCTCCATCAATACCCAGGTGGAGATTCAACTGGAGGCCAATGGCCACACAGGTAAGACACTTGAGTCTCATCACAAAGGCCTCGTTTAGACTGCAGCCCACACCCATTCAGAATCTGACCCTGACCAACTGTCCACATTATGTATTGCAAGTGATCGGAGTACAAAATACACAAAATGGACGACACAAATCTGTGCCCGTTTCTATCTCAAATGGTTATGTGGAGCCGCGGCACTAGCTTTCTTCTGATCGCCAGGATTGCGTGTGGCGCAGACAGACCCACCCAATTGACTTCTGTCTCTCTGGATCTACGTCATTGTTGTTGCTGTTGTTCGAGACGTGCTGTGAGTGACGCAGAAGACACTTTGAAATCCTAGCCGAGCGACCGAGACGTTCAGATTGAAACAAATCCGATCAGAATCTCATTAGAACCCACCTCCATATGAGGTTTGAATCAGTCTAGGTATGCGTTAAAACCCGATATGGGACACAGAATCATCTTTGATCTCATTCTGGTAAATCATGTTTCCCCGTCCAGAGCCTGTTGAAGCCGGAGAGAAAAGCCAGGTGAAGCCAATGACAAGGCGTCGTGAGGGTGACCTGCTGAAGCTCATCCTGGAGGAAGTGAAAGCCGCTCGACAGGAAACAGGAAGACAATGCAAAGATGAGAGCAAACCTGGATGCTATGCAAGACTGGCTGAAATCATAGACTATGTCTACTTTGTCCTCTACGCGATAACGGTTGTCATTTATTTGACGTTAATGTACGCAATCTGGATTGGGGGCGTTTGTTTGACTGCGGTCAGCAAATGTAGTAATCAAGACTACATTTGAAAGGGGTAAAAAAAAAAAAATCTTCAGATTTAGCTTCAAATAATCACAAATATAGTAAAAGACATCCATGGGGTTGACATTGTATTTGGTCTGTGTTAGCTACAGAGTGCATTCCAGTTGAACTCATGGTTTTTAGTTAGTAAATTCCCAATTCAACATGGCCGCTCCAACAACAGCTTGTGTAAACCAGCAGCATTTACTGTTATTTTGTTCGTATTTCTCCCCAGTTTTTTCCTGTTAAACCTGTCACATGTAATAAGCTGTATGCAGAGTTCTGTCCTACTGGTGTCTGCAAATGTTTTTTTAATGCATGAAGGACTATTATGTCATGTGTTTATCAAAATGGACTAGATTAGCTTGCTAGTTAGCAAACCTAGCTGTATTGCTAGCATTAGTCACCAAATGACCTGACTTTTTGAAGTACTCGCGTGACGCGCGCGCCTGTAACTCGATTTCAAGAGCGACAGCAAGTCTTAACATGAGAGGTTGAACATATAGATGCATTTAATCTGGTACCAGTGACGGTCGTGTGTTGTGTGGAAATATGTAAATGGTGGGAAAGTGTTAGCTTACTGGTTAGCATTAGCATTACTGTAAACGTCCAGAAAAAAAACACTAGAAAAACCAGCACAGACCGAGAATATCACCAGCATATGTTGTGTTTTGGTGCCGGTGAAACAGCATCAATCAGAATCCCATGCTGGTCATATGCTGTTTAACCAGCAGGGGGTGCTCTAGTGACCGAAATAAAGACAAGGTTTTACCAACTGTGTGTTGATTTAATAAATAAAGTAAACACATACTTCTATGAATGAATGTACATATACAGATGATTCACTGTGGTGACCCTAACCCTAACCAAAGTGGAACAATAAAAATAAAATAATGAATTAATATTATGTCTTTAATTCCTGGTCGGAGTGTGATTTTCTCAACTGCTGACAATTATTTAATTACAAAAAGGTAAATGAATGGTTGTATAACCAACGTGTTTGTATGTAATAGTGACATTTCTGTAATTGGAAAGGCAAGTGAAGTAGACAATACATAACAATTCCCCGTGAGAAAAATAATCATTGTAATAATAACAATAACAACTACACACAAATAAATAAATGAATACAAATAATAAATGCAGTGTTTATTTAAGTGTTTGTTCACACAGCAGGTGGTCTTAATATTCTTGACCTTGTTCTCGACAAGCTCAAGAAAAATGTACATCATACATTTGATTGTGAGTCCTCAAAATACTCTCACATTCCTTATTTTTAACCACCGAGGGTAACTCAGTGGTTAAGACCGGTACCCTGTGTGCAAAAGACTGGTCGCAAGCTCAGCTCCACCCCTTGCAGGTTGTACTCAATTCCCTTGTAAGTCGCTTTGGATGAAAGCGTCTGCTAAATGACATGTAATGTAATTATGATACAGAGAAATTCACCTGCAGATCCCTCTGCCTGTCTAAGGTTGTTGACTGATAAATCAGTAGGTGATCACCCCAATATGTTCCCTTTGAAATTTGGTGAGATTCTACCCACTGATGACGTGACAGAAGGCTTATAGATATAGATATAGTGTGGGGGCAACATCTTAAGCCTGCCCCCACACTAGTGTAGAGGATAATTGGCCAGATTCCGGCCTTGGTCTGGTCCTTTCCGACAGTCGTGGGTGTCTTCGGATTTTAGGGTGAATTGATTTCACACTAGAGAGATTTTCTGGAACAAATTATCCTGTAGTGTGAGGGATTTACAGGCCTGGTTGACCAGTTTTGTTTAGAATTTATACAAGCCAGGTTGACTCAGGTGACTTCATCCACAGGGGTCATCACACACGCACCAACTAAAGCTATTAACTAATGACAGGGACAGTCCACCTCCATGTCTGTTTATTTTCTGAAGTCACATAATCCCTGGAATCTCTTCCCTGAATGTGTGTGTGGTCCCGCATGCCGGATCATCTCATCTTGTGCTTTCTCAGGACTGTCAGTCAGTCAGTCATCATCTAACCGCTTTATCCTCCACCAGAAGGTCGCGGGGGGTGCTGTGCCAATCTCAGCTACATCGGGCGATAGGCGGGGTACGCCCTGGACAGTTTGCCAGTCCATCGCAGGGCCACACACAGATAGAGACAAACAACCATTCACTCTCACACTCACTCCTATGGTCAATTTAGAGTGTCCAATTCACCTAATCCCCACATTGCATGTTTTTGGACTGTGGGAGGAAGCCGGAGTACCCGGAGAGAACCCACGCACACACGGGGAGAACATGCAAACTCCATGCAGAAAGGCCCTTGTTCCAACCGGGGCTCGAACCCGGGTCTTCTCGCTGCAAGGCGAGAGTGCTAACCACTACACCACCGTGTGTCCCCTTTCTCAGGACTGAAACATTGAAAATCGGTCACAAAGTTCGTACAAAGATAGTAAAGCAGGTGAAGTTCTATACAGACGGTATGTCAAAACACAGAGGACAAAGCCTTGACGGAGGTCTGATCTTCACATGACCTTGCTGGTCTAAAATGGTCTTAAATCGGTGGACCAGCATCACAGGATTTCCAGTGACTACCCTAGCAATGACATATCGGGACACACCACAGCTATGCAGAGAGTAGGGAATAATATCTGTTATCACTCGTCCCACCACAGCAGAAGTGTGCAAATTTATTTTCACATCTTCTATTTTTCTATAAACTCACAACAAGGACAATGTTTTGGCTTTCATGCCATTTTCACATCACATTGTTGTAAAACGTGTACATACTGTACAAACACACACACACAGTAGATGTTTGGCTTTCTACAGCCTGAAGCCTGCAGGTGTTCACGTCCACTCTTGATTACATCAATCAATCATACGTCTTCTATTGTTGGTTTGGTTAGGCTGACCGTTCCTCGTGTCCACTTGTTGCTTCAGCTGCGGGTCAACAATAGAACCGAAGTGTAGTGCCTGTTTGATTTCATGTGTAAATATCACCAGACAAATAGAATCTTTTTCCCCTTTTTGACAGAGTAGTTGATTACATCTATTGATGCTTCTTCCTCGTTCTAAGTGTCCAATTGTATCCCGATTTAAAAGGCTCCGCACGCGCCGAGCCGAAGGCAAACAGTCATGTCGGGCCGGACGACTCTTGCGGTTCTTGCTGTCATGGGTGAGTTTTGACATTTTTACGGGAAATGTAAAGATGTGAAATGTACGAGTGGATCATTTTGTGATTTGTTTCTTCCTCTGCAGCAGCAGCAGCAGCAGCAGCAAATGTCTCCAGCAGTCAGACTTCAAACTGCTCATATTTGGGCCTTTTCAAACATTTAGACCTGATAAACGCGAAGCGTGAGGTTGGGATGATGCGGCCGGTGAAGAACTGGACGATGCACACCACCATTCTGCTTGATATGGTGTTGTATGGCATCTTAGAACTGGTAAGCATTCTTTCTTGACTCTTGTTTTTATGGTGTAACAAGTGCAAGTATTTATCCATTTATTTAACCTTTCTATCAGTAATTTCATCTATATTTTTCAGACAGAAAGATGACTTTATTTACTATATTGTAAATAAGTGCCAGATCTTGAAAGTTGTTCTGTAAAAATGGGCAAAATCCCTTTTTATCGTTAAAATAAGTCTAAAAGTCCAGACAGACATTTTGAGGCTTGGGTGTTAAAGGGTTAAAGTGCTGTCGCGTTGGATTAGACTTCGCGTTTTTCTGAGCCACACATACGACAGTCACGACCTCGCCAATTGACCACTTTGTGTTAAAACGTCGTCTTTTACTTTTCTTTGAATCATCCCCGTTTATACTTTTGTTGGTCCGTTGTTACAACACACACACACACACACACATAGGTAGGTGATAATGTCAACAACACAACAGTGGTCGGGTGTTCATTTCATGCCCTGGCTGCCCTTGGCTAAAGTAAAGGATAAAAGCATTGTTCTCATCACACGATGTTCTCTGCAGGGCGAGAAGACCCAAACGGTCACCAGTCACATCATGCTCCACATGGTAAGAGTCATGTGACCAGGCACGTCAATGTTTGCCTCGTATCGGGAATTTCTCTCCAACCTTCTTTTCTTTCTTCTCCCCAGAGATGGCACGATGAATTCCTCACTTGGAATCCGTCCGACTTCTGTGGGATACAAACGGTGGTCATCCCCAAATCGAAACTGTGGTACCCAGATATAAGCATCCTAGAGGAGTGTGTATATTCATTCATTCATTCATTCACTGAATCAATCAATCAACCATGAATACAACTTGGTGATGGGAAAGGCTAGTTTTACAGGTTCTCGTGTATCTTTGTCCATAGCTGTTCCTGCTTTGGACGGACTGAGGTCCACCTTGACACTTGAATATGTAGAATAACTGTGACGTTGCTTCTTGTCGTCCCTCCAGCATCTCAGACACCGGAAGCATCCGGCAGAGTCCAATGGTCAAAGTGTTTTCCGACAGTAAAGTGAAGGCTCATGTATACCAGCACCTCACCTCCACCTGCCCGCTCGACCTCTACCTGTTCCCGTTTGACAAACAACAGTGCAACATCACATTTTCATCAGTGAACTACTACGGTAACTTCCACCCCGATCAGCTTTTTACTTCTGCATCTGAAACATACTTTTAAAACGTGAAATGATTGTTGTCTATCTTTTTTTTCTGTTTTCAATCCATCTACCTCTCAGTGGACGAAATCAAACTGGGAACGCTGAGCAGTGACGAGACCCTCACTTGGGTGTCTGATACGTTAATGATCACAGAGGGAGAATGGATACTCGTGAACTTGACAATTGTGGAGTATAATCTCAACAAAACGGATGAAACGCTGAGCAATCTTGCGTACATGGTAAGAAAACACACACCTGGTTCTCATTTAAGAGCGTTTCATGGGCAGAAATTGAATGTACGACACACAATTTGCCAGCGACAACTTGCAGCAAAAAGACCGAGGTGCATGATCGGTGTTGGAACAAGGGGTTCTCTCTGGGTTCTCTCTCATTATCTTCGTCTCACAGTCCAAAAAACGTGCACGAGGTTAATTGGACACTCTAAATTGCCCGTAGAGAGTGAGCGAATGGTTGTTTGTCTCTGTGTGGCAGGACTGGTGACCTGTCCTGTAGATACCCTGTCTTTTTCCCTATGTCAGCTGGGATTGGCACCAGCAGCCGACCCTCAAGTGGTAGACGATGGATGGAGTATGCCTTGTGACGTTTTCCCGGTTTTAAATTGTACGTCTCGGTCGTATCTGGTCTTCTCATTGGTGTTTGGACAGGAGACTTCGCTCAACAGCTTTATCCAAGGGTGAAAACGAAAAGGTCAACATGCCAGAGTAGTGGCTAGCATTGTGGCCTCACATCAAGACGATTGAACCGCATTATTGGTCAAATCCCGGTTTGACCGTGTGGGTTCCTTCCACAGTCAAAAAACATGCAGAGGTCAATTGGACACTCAAGATTGGCCGTAGGTGTGAATGAGAGAGTGAATGGTTCCCCATGCCTTGCGTTGGACTGGCGACCTGCCCTGGACGTACTCCGTCTTCCACCCCATGTCAGCTGGGATTGGCACCAAGCGGCCCCAGAACCCTCATGTGGAGGATAAAACGGAGAGACAATGAGTGAGTGTCAGATTTCCGGAATATTAATCATGTGAATATCTTTTTTTTGTGTGTGTGTTTTTATTTCAGGTCACTTTAGTGAGGAAGCCAATGCTCTATGTGATTAATTTACTCGTGCCCATGTTTTATTTCCTGATCCTGGACCTGGCCTCCTTCTTCATCAGAGGCGAGAAGCTGAACTTCAAAGTGACCGTCCTCCTCTCCATCTCCGTCCTTCTGCTCATTCTGAAGGACTTGTTGCCCTCCACTGAGAGGAATATGCCGCTGATTGGTAAGCAAGCAGAACGTTGGTGCATTGTCACCCGGAATTATGGACTCTGTATAATCCAGGTAGGACTTTATGTTCTGGAATGGATTATAATGTGGGGTTAATAACACATGGAACACTAGTAGTATGAGTGGAGCCGGGGTCTGGAGAAGCCTTTAGTCCATAGGCCCAACAATTGTGTGAGAACCCTCCTAAATCCTGTGCTCCAACTTGTACAGGAGGCTGCACTGACACCAAATATTTAGATTTAAAATACTTTAAATCAACCATTTGAAGCATTATGCAATTTGCGTCATCCGGCACGACTGACAAGCAATTCTACACAACTGTCCGTGAACTGACATCGAATGTATCCTTACCCTGTTGTGTGTGAACGCTATTAATCCAATGACCAGTGCACATTTGTTCCAGCCAAATTCAGTCTCATCATTTTTATCATGGTGGGATTAAGCCTCCTGGAGGCCATGCTGGTGGACTTCCTAATGGGGCTTGATGGTTGTTGTGGTCAGAAAACTCCAAGCGCCAGTAATACCCAGGTGGAGATTCAACTGGAGGTCAATTGCCGCACAGGTAAGACGGTTGAGTTTCACCACTTCAAAGTCTGCCCAACACTAGAGGATTTTCAAATCTGAGCCACCGGTTGGCCAGGCCTGGACTAGACGATCCAGTCAAGACGCAGGACCACACACTTGGCGTTTAATCTAACGATTTCAGGGATTTGGGATCTCACGGAGAATTGCGTGATTTAACGTAACTTCAGAATGTCAACAGACATGTGGCACCTCCCACTGTCAGTATTGTCAGTTAATAGCTATTGTGTGTGCAAAGTTTTGTGCTGAGGAACGCAAAACAGTGTGGATGACGTCAGGGCTGAGAAGACGGAATCGACTTGGCTTGTACAGGTTACGGTTCTAAACAAAAGTACACAACACTTGTCAATCAATACTGATTGACAAATACTGTTTTGCGATTTGAAATCAGGAAGACTGCTCGGTCCAATGACGTTAAAATACCGTCTGTGAACCTCTCACACTACAGGATAATTTAGCCAGATAATCCAGGATAGAAATCTGAGAAATTATCCTCTAGTGTGTGGCAGGCTTATCAGACACAGAAGCACCTGTGATCCTTCACATCCTTCTGGTAAATCATGTTTTTGCCACCCAGAGCCTGTTGAAGCTGGAGAGAAAAGCCAGGCGAAGCCAACGGCGAGGCCTCGCGAGGGTGACCTGCTGAAGCTCCTCCTGGAGCAAGTGAAAGCCGCTCGACAGGAAACAGAAAGACAGTGCAAAGATGAGAGGAAACCTGGATGCTACGCAAGACTGGCTAAAATCATAGACTATGTCTACTTTGTCTTCTACTTAATTTCGGTTGCCACTTTCTTATTTTATATGTATGTAGTGTGGGTTGAGGGCAGATGTTTCAATTTGATCAGTGAATGCACTTAAATTTGACTGTGTTTGGCTCCTAAATGGATTTTAAATGCATTACATCTGTGTG
Organism: Solea senegalensis; assembly: GCF_019176455.1. Taxonomy (NCBI): domain Eukaryota; kingdom Metazoa; phylum Chordata; class Actinopteri; order Pleuronectiformes; family Soleidae; genus Solea; species Solea senegalensis. Next base: position 4,647,609 of record NC_058038.1, on the reverse strand, counting down.
TTTTTCACATCCATGTCTACATTTAATAATAGTTAATTATGTGATGGCACTAATTAAGATTAATATTCAAATAAAAAGTATAATAATGGGATTGAAATGATCGTACGTGCTATCATTTATCCTATCTTTTAGTCTGTGGTAGCGACAGAGTGCATTCCAATTCTCATAGTTTGCAGTTTCCCAGTTACAAGTAGGGAGTTTTAATTAGTATGCCCCTTGAAGTCATAAATACAAGCTGTCAACTTGTATTTAAACTCTAATTCTGCCGAGCTTCAGTGTGTGAAAACTGTGGTTTATACTCTTGTTTTCTTTGTGTTTCTCTCAAATTTAACAAGCTGTACACAGAATACTGTCCTACTGCTGTCTGCAAACATATGTTGCCGTGTTGTTATTGAATTAAATACTGTGTCTCATCACACGGACTGGATTAACTTGCTAGTTAAATCTAACTCCTCACTTTTTTAATACTTTTACTTAAAATACAAATACTTAAGTGCACTTTATATGAGAATATTACTTTTGATACTTAAGTACAGTAAATGTCATATGCTTGTTTATGAGTAATTTTATGGTAAGATACTTGTGCTTTAACTCAAATATCCTTTTTAAGGAATTTATACAAGACTGGCGAGCAGCAAGTGCGGTTATCACACTCGGAAGTGTTCATTTGACCAAATATGCATCAGGTGGTCACTGGTGCGTACTTGGTAAAATGTTGTGGAACGCAGTTTTAAGATTTTTTGAGGTGAGAAATTACTCATTTAGAAATCCAAAATTCAAAACGTCCACTGGCTCAGACGTCTCTGTCATTAGATACTTGGTGTGACCAATACATTTGGTGTTGAAACGTTATTTTATTTTTAATGAAAAGGTTTGGCCTGGTTGAAAGTTAGTGTATTATTAATATTTAACTTTGAATTTTAGATTGACTTTAAAGTTGCACTGGTGCACTGTCAGTCCCATGGTTTGCTTGATTCCCCCTCTTCAAATAGCACTTGACTCCTTGGTTAGAAAAAGAAAAGAAACATTTATGAGTCATGTGTTGTGGTTGTTTTATATAACATGTCTATTATTATTTTTTTTTAGTGATTTTATAAATAAATAAATGTGTAATAGAAAAAGTGCAGATTATAGAATATCGTATTTAAATGACACCTAACTGCTCAGATCCTCATCTCCCGACATCCTCCTGTCAATTTAACTGACGTTGACACGCAGCAGAATGTCACATGACGTGAACACGTGTCACGTGACACGTGGCAAAACAAGCTAGTCGTTGTATGTCACCGAAGCAGCACGGCGGGGCGAGATTTAAGACATCCGGAACGTCAAAATAATTGCTGTTTTTAAACCGGTCGTATAATGGAAAGCACGGCCACGCACACTGACGGTGATATTGTTGCCGATGTTGTGATTCCTGTACTTAAACAAACATGAAATGCGCTCACAGTATGTGATTTGAAAACTCTCATCTCGGTCTGCACTGGTTATTAGATATTTAAAACGATATTGCGGCGCACAGATGCTTTTATTTTGAAAACTAACACCGGAAACGTGAGTGTTTGTTGTGGGTAGTATTGTCGGAGGGACTCAGCTGGTGTGTGGTTTAGTTTACTGTCGGTTAGCTGAACGTTGGAGCCTCGTTAGCCTCCCGGGAAGGCGATTCCGCTTCCCTCCAGCTGTCTGACACCACAGCGGCTCATGTTAGCGAGGACACGGGGCTCTGCGCTCATTCAGCCCACGAGTGAGCATCCAGTTCCCGGCTGACAGCTCCGAGCTACCCTGCTAGCCTATAGCGGCTAAATTAGCAAAACACACTGGGAAAGCAGGTAAGAAAATGACGTCTTACGTGTTGTTTTGAGGGAAGACGCCACTGGATAGCGTCAGTAATTAACCCACATTTATCTTAAGTTTAACAATAATGAATAAAGCCAATGAACCAGGCGCTGTCGCTTTGAAGTCCATCTAACAAGGGCTACCAGTTGCGCAGATGACAGATTAGTTATGATCCTTGACAAACTCTCACATTTGTGTTGAAATATGCTCTGCTTAGTGAATCATGTTTAAGCCGATTTGAAAAATGTTCTTCAAAACGTAATGTAAGTCTTGAATGAAGTGTTTAACACGTGCGCCTTCGTGCTGACATTAACGTGATTTTAAAAATGCAACATATGTAAATGGAGTTCTTTTTTTCCCCTTGCGTTCAGAATGTGCCTTTTTCCATCACGTGCTCTGTTTATGCCTCATGCTACCTGGCTGCTTTTCTTTCCTTCAGGTAAACACTAGTGTCATCAACAATGGCAGGTGGAATCACAGACACTGGGGAACCCTACTCTCCATTTGTGAGTATTAAAAAGTCCTGTGATAAATTCCTAATTCACCCTTTGTAATCATCCACACTCTGCTCAACTGCTTAAATCTACCGTATCTATAGAATATGTTTGCCATTTTAACTTGTGATTAAACAGCCTTTTCTGTCTTGAAATGGAAGTTTATCTCACTGAGTACACTGTTCTCTCACACGGCACCAAAGTCCATAGAGAAAATCAGTAATTTTACGTCACAGCATTTAGGAGTTGTTGATCCACTTCTGACTCCATCAGTACGTTAAAATGTGTTCATTTTGTGTCACTGGTGTTTGAAATTGTTTGACCTAAGTGACTCAAACTCAGCAATAGACCAGCAGCTCCTGTGTCCCTGCGAACTGTGAGCACAGATTGTATCGATGGACTTTTACGAACTTAAATTTCATGATGAAAAAAGTTGCTTAACGGTGACAAAACTGACACCTGCTGTGACTGGTGTATAAAATGCCTTATGAAGCTGGTGTGTTAAATAAAGCCGTGATGCCTCTTTAGTGTTGATGGTGCACATGAAAGTGCTTAAAGAGGAAACTGAATTGCTTACGCATGCGTTTCTTTTTTTCATTCCCGTATTTCACACACTAGGCCTCTTTATGGTCTGGACTGACTTTACTCACGTCTACAGAAGTTCCCCACAAGTCTTAGAAGCTGCTGGTCTAATGTCTTTTCCAGGAAGCTTCAGCTTTGAATCTTTAAAGCGCTCTGTTACCTGAGAGCTGTCCTGCTTTATGCTGGGGGACTTCATCAAGAGTAGTCCAGAGGATATGGATGATGAATCACTGATACACGATTTTTTGGCTGGTTTCCCCTTTCACCCTCCATCTGATAAAATACTACTGTTCAATAAGAATAAACTATACACATGTGTACAAGTGCAATCCCAATTCATGTAATAATGGGCCGATACCTCAATTTCTCATTCCTACAGGTGGGGCTGGTGTATATGTTCAATCTCATCGTGGGAACCGGAGCTCTGACGATGCCCAAAGCCTTTGCTACAGCCGGTTGGGTGGTCAGCCTGTCACTCATCTCGTTTTTAGGGTTCATGAGGTGAGTGTTGCTCAGCTTCTTCACAGTGTGACACCAGCCGGTAAGCACAGCACCTGTATTTCCGTCTGAGTTTCGCCTTTTGCTCTCATTTTTTTTCACCAGCTACATGACCACCACTTTCGTGATCGAGGCGATGGCGGCGGCAAACGCTCAGCTGCGCTGGAAGAGGAGGGAGGAGGTGAGGTCATAAACTCTGCACTCTGCCGTGTACATTTTTATATCTCTGCATGTGTTCACTGCGTTATCTCTCTGTTTGGCAGTTTTATCTCTCTGAAAACTAAAGATTGTGTTGCTATGTTAAAAATGCTTACTCCTCCAAACCAAAGTCCATTGACAAAAACAGTGATTTTAGCTTGCGGGATACAGGAGTTTCTGCTCTACTGCTGCCTCATTTGGTAAACGTGTGTCACACACAGTCGCCCTCGCTTGATATTAATCTGTACAGAATTTGTGAAATTATTAAAAAAAAATAAAAAAGCAGCTTGTGATCGGTGAAACCGTGACATCATCTGTTCTCCAAGGAGCTTCCCAGCTGTTACTCGTAATGTCCAGATGTTACCTTCCCCTGTGTCTATATACACACACACACACACACACACACACACACACACACACCGACAGCAAGTAAACACTGTGTTTACAGCTTGTAAATCAACCCCTCTTCATGCTGGGAAATTAGGAATAAAACAAGCAGACAAAGTAGATCCATACACGCCATCATCATCAACCTCACCCTCCTCCTCCTCCTCTCCCTCGTTAGACTGACGACAGTGACTCCACCTCTGACTACTCGGACGATGACGTTGTGGTTCGAGGGCGATCAGAACCGGAGACGAAGCCCATCTTGTCTATCCGTAAGTGGGCAGCATTAAAACTACAACTACGCGAATGTTTATTATTATGAATGATTGTTATTATTATTGTTAGTTTTTTAAATTAGTCTAAAACTGTTCTAAAGCCATAATGTTTCAGTTTACTCTCATTTAAGTAAAAGAAGTAAAATATATGTGTCTGTGCTCCTGGAATCATCAAAAGTTTTGCTTTTATCACTGATGCATCACCTGTGCATTATTCATTTGTCTACCACTTAATCCTCCTTGTGAGGGTCGAGGGGGGCTGGAGACAATCCCAGTTGACATAGGGCGAAAGGTGGGGTAACACCCTGGTTATTTGGACCATAAAATGTCAGCAAATTGTGAGAAATGAGAATTTAAGTGTTTCCCAAACCTCAAAATGATGGCGTCCTTTAAAACAAACCAAAGAAACTTACTTTACTGTTGTAGAGCAACAAAGAAAGCAGAAGATATTCGCATTTAAGAAGCAGAATTAACTGCATCAACACCTAAAACCGATGAATCAGTGATGAAAATAGTTGTAATAACATTTTAAATGTAGTCAGTAGTTGTCTACTAATTGATTCATGGTTGCAGTGCTAAACAAATTGATTAAAAAAATCATTTTTGGCACAGTTTTTCTTTCGCGTCATCGTTTAATTTCACCATTTTTTAACTCCGTCACTTGTCATATCTACTGGGCGATTGTCAGGAAATGAAGTCATCGATAGTTTTGATCAGTGGTCTTTTCAGATATTCCTCTGCGCCGTCCTCACAGATGAATTGGCTGAAGAAAATGAGACATTAAAAGTCCCCAGTGTCCGCTGTGACTGTTCATTGACTGTGGATGTTTTTCATGCTTCCGCAGAGAGGTCAGGAGGTCACGTGGATCACTTCGACATCGCGGAGCGGGTGGAGATGGGTCAGATGGCGTCCATGTTCTTCAACAAAGGTAATATTCTTCTGGCCTCGGGAAGAGTCAACTGTCGCACCGTGGTTTCAATTTAATTTTAATTGTTGTTACCTCTTCAATACATTACATTACATGTCATTTAGCAGACGCTTTTATCCAAAGCGACTTACAATGGAATTGAGTACAATCAGCCACCACTGAGCCACCCCCCTCCTTTTTCTGGTACACTGACCTCATGGTGACCAAAAACCTGGTCCCAATGAAGCAGAACCTCATTTCTGAGTAACTGGTTTAAGTTTATGGCTAAGATTCAGGGTTAGATATTAGCTGGTTATGGTTAAGGCTAGGGATGATGTGTTGTTTAGACCAGTCCAGATCAATGGAAGTCAATGCAGAGTCCTAAAAACAATAGCTGCACAAACGTACGTGTGTGTTTTTTGTATGTGTGTCTTTGTGAGGACAGTTTGACTGTGTGGGGACATTTTGTCTGGGCCCCCCCAACTTTAAGAGACCTGGGTTTAGGGTTAAGGTAAGATTTTAGTAAGGGTAAGGGTGTGATGGATAAGGTTAAGGTAAGGGGCTAGGGAATGCATTATTTCTATGATGTATCCTCACTAAAATATAAAAACAAGTCTGTGGGTGTGTGTGTGTGCGTGTTGGGGGACAACATGAACACTGAAGCCTCCACTTGAATGATTAAGGGGCTAATGAAGCCTCTTTACACTCGTGAAATAAAGTCACCTTGAGCCAGAGACTGAATTCTGGTTCAGACCTGGTTTTAAAGGGATAGCTCATGGTTTTCTTTTTAAAAAATGTGATTATATTAGCGAGTACGAAACAAATTACACTTGACAGTGCAGGGAGTGACCCCTTGCACTTGAGAGGCAGCCTGAGAAGCGGATGCTAAAATCAGATTTTAGCCACTTAATGAAAGACTTCACCCTCCTGCACCAAAATCTATAGAGAAAATCAGTGATTTAACGTCACAAAACACAGGAGTTGTCGATCCGCCACGCTGCCTCCATCAGTAACTTCAAATATGTTGTTTTTTGTGACTTTTGGTGCTTGTCATCTTTTGTTTTGATTGACTTCAGTGACACAAACGTATCTAATGAGAGCAGCAGTAGAACAGCAGCCCCCTGAAGTGAGCCGAGTACAAACTTCAGCCTCCAGTCACAAGAGGCCGTGTTATAACAATATAAAGCACTGAACATATTCTTTACATATCGTAGACATATGCAAAAGTGGTTGAAATCTGTTTTATTCTGATTGAGGCCAGAGAAACCTTGAGGCTTTTACGCACCTCATTCAAATCAATACATTGTCCTCACCTTGTCCACACGCCGCTCCCCTCCCTCTTCTTGCATCACACCTACCGGCTCCGTTTTCCACCAGATGCGCGTGACTCAACAGTTCATTGCATCCCCACTGTCGCACAACGGAAGGTCAAAACACTGACATCATCATCATCATCATCATCATCTGAGCTGTCCCTCGGCTTTTCAACACTAGGTGGAGCACTGGGCACGCACGGCACAACCCCGGCATCTCCCAACACTTGCACGTGTGAACCGCTGTCATGCAGCCCCGAGCTGTGAGAGCTGCTGCGTGTTGCTGTCCATTCAGCTTCCTGTCACTCACTCATTCACCTGACTGTCCTGCCTGCGACAGGACGACCTCTCCCTCTGTGAGACGGGCTGTGTGTGTGTGTGTGTGTGTGTGTGTGTGCAGGTGCCGGTGAGGAGGCACGTGGCGCTATCGATTGGTTGTAAGGAAATGAGTTTTCTCTCCTTGTGCTGTGGGACAGCAGCACGCCGAGTCTAATCAGAGATGAATTTGATAGACGCAGGTCCCAGTGCACACAGGAGGGTGGGGAATAGAGCAGAGGCGCGTCTTTCTTCTTGTGCATCCTGAATCAACTAACCTGCTCAGCTCTGACCTGCTGTCAGCAGCGTCGTGTTTGTTCTGTGCACGGAAAATGAAATGTGACACCTGTGTATGAGCAATACCCGAGCTCTGTCTCCAAATGTGGAAAAAGACACAAGTGTGTGTACATTTTTTGAATGACGCCTGAAGGTCACACAGATAATGTTTTTCATTCAGTAGCAATAACACAAAAATCCATTTTTATTTTATTTATTTTCCACATGTTAAAATAATAAGATCAGATAAGATAGTCCTTTATTTGTCCCACAATGGGGAAATTTGACAGTTTAACAGAATTTTCCCGGAGGAAACTAAAATTTGTCGACCAGTCACTCTACCATACCAAAGTCCATAGAGAATATCAGTGTTTTTAGCTCACAGGGACACCTGCGCTAACGGTCTACTGCTGCTTTCTTTGGTATGTTTATGTCATTTGGGAAAGTCGGAGTCGAGCATTTCAAACACACAAAGTAACAAAATAACACATTTTAAATTACTGATAACTGAGGCAGCAGCGGATCAACAGTTCCTGTGCTCTGTGATCCAGAATCACAGGTTTTCTCTATGGACTTTGGTGTTGGGGGAGTTATCCGTCCTCAAACTTCAGTTTCCAGTCAGAGAAGTGCTGTTTAAATGTGAGATAAAGAGGCGTACATATATCCTTTATATATCATAGACTTAAGCAGGCATAGATTTAATGAGGCTACGAGTCATTTGTTTCCCCAAATGGCCGCCATGTTTGCGAGAGGCAGCCTGCCTGGGGTGCATTATTAGTACCGCATGCATTCACACTTACACTAGCCCACCTCACGTCTCTTCGCAGGTAATAAACTGTGTGTGTGTGTGTGTGTGTGTGTGATCACACTGTCTTTCTGCCCCTGCACCTTTGCAGGCAATTAAAAGCATCTCTCCTGTTTGGAGGGCACTCGACTTCCCTCTGAGCTGACCATGACGCGGCAGCGATGGGGACGTGGTCTTGGATTAGGGCCATGGCTGTTGTATCAGCTCAACAGGCTTTATCTGCGCCTCTGTTGGAAGATGTTGCCTTTCACACTGTCTATTTGAAAGTTGATTAGAAGGTCGACTTGGACTTGGTCACAAAGGGAGTGACTGATGTAACGCTGCCCTTGCATCAGCAACTCGTCTCAGCTTTTCCTGCCTCTGTGACGCGACGGCGAGGTCATCAACATGGCGGCTGTGCAAACAGCGGGATTGTGTCTTCGGCACGTGCCGTCCTTCCCCTGACACACGTAGGACCATGGCAGTGAATACTAATTCTTCTCCGCCGTAACCCTGTCTCCTGTCCCCTAATGAGAACCAACATGCATTTTCAATACTTGAGTGACTTTTACTTAAATGTCATACTTGCGCACTGAGAGCACTGTTGAAATGGAACCAGGAGTGAATGCACGAGCCACTCGGAAGATAAATGGACGCGTTTGCCTCCGCTTGCAGCCCAATCATTTTCCTTGAGCCTCTGCTATAATAGTCTCCAGTGTCGCCCTTTTAAAAGATGCACTTCAGTTTCAGAGAGTATGCGGAAACGTCTGTACCTGCGATCAACTCCAACAATTTTACAAGTTCCAGGAAAGAAGGTTTTTCTCCATGAAAATGTGATTTGTTTCTGAAAGTGAAGTCTGATACGCCACACTGACGGTTGGAACACGGTTCTTTCTGCATGGAGTTTGCATGTTCTCCCTGTGTGGGCGTGGGTTTTTCACGGGTTCTCCCCCTCCCTCCCACAGACCAAAAACATGCCATATGGGGATTAGGTGAAGATAGGCGATAGGCTCACCCCCTGCGGATAAAGCGGTAGAAAATGGATGGTACGTGTGACTTGGTCTCTATTCACTATTGTACGACCCAATGACCTCTGATTGATCAAAGGTCATCGCGACACATGCTTGGCATGGGATGATGTGATCAAGATTAGCAAAATCAGTTGCTTTGAACTTTTAAAATGCACTGAAATCAGTGGTAATGAAGGGAACCGTTACTGAAATGACAAAATCTTAGATTTTCTTCGTCATACCTTTTTTTTAATTTGGTTTGTACCTGTTCACATGTTCACATACAAATATGTTCTAAACGTTTCTGGTCACAGAATAAATGGATAAACTTAAACGTTAGAAATGGGTGTAAAATGGACTGGAATCACTTTAACTTAAAGAATTGGACGAAATCCTCTGTCCATACCGCTGCATTTGGTTTGTACATCTTACCTTATACAGATACAGAGGAAGCACGTTGCTAATGTTAAAACTTGTGTAGTAAAAAACCTGTAGAGCTATATATATATATGTATATATATATATATATCTACAGGTTTTTATATGAGTGTATATATGTGTATATATGTATATATATGTCACATTTCCTGTCACAAATATCCTGACCTACTTTATTCACAGTATCATTATTGCAGTCATTTTAAAAATCGGCTTTTAAGGGAAAAGAAAACTGTTGGGTTTTTTTTTTTCCAAAAGCGTTACTTTCTAAATATGTCCATGTTGACAGTGAAGATCTAAATCAGCTCTCTTCTGTCCTATTTGCTTATTTTTGGAGACGCGCTGTTAATGGCGTTGCTGCCTCTGGGGCAGGCTCAATTTAGATTTGTGAGCGTGTGTTAATCTCACTTCATCAGCATTACACTGTGACGTCCCCACAAGATGCAGAATTTGTAATATGAGGCGCCGGGGGTGTTAATGAGGTGAAATCCAAAGTTTAAATTCATTTGGCTCACTTCCGATTTCGTCTCTACAAGGTAATAAAACTGCCCCGTCGCCGTTGTGGCCTCATGGCTTTTCTGCGCCGCTCATCACAGCCGCGTTGTCAGCTCCACTGTCGGTCAGGCCGACGTGTTGATTGATAGCGCTGCATTTTCACAACCACGTGAAACAATCAGGCTCCTACATGAAGAGACAATTTTTTTGCCTGTGGCTCCGGGTAACTGCTTAACGGGAAAACGTTAGTCGCCGAGCGCCGAAAGCCTCGCGTCCCCGTGGTCATGCAGAGTTCTGTCCTTGCTAACAGCGGTCGCAGAGCAAAGTATGTCTCGTCTGTGCTGTTTACCACTGCGTCACTTTATGTGTGACGTCCGTTCCGTGCCCCAGGAGACCGTGCTGCAGAAATGACTAAAAACGCTAACCCTAACTCTGATTGTCTCAGTGTTAAAGGGACACTCTAGGAACCACTTAACAAAAGGTTCACCCTAATAAAGTGTACACCACCTTAAATCTATCATCACTTTCCAAAACCTTGACTCCGCACACCAGATTCCATAGAGACAATTAGCGTTTTTTCCACCACGGAACACAGGGGTTGCCGATCCATTGCTGCCTCCAGCAGTACGTTCACATGACAATTATGTTTGAAATCGCTTGTCTGCATTGTGACACAAACTTGTGTCAGATGAGGCAGCTGTAGTGCAGCACCTTCTGTGACCTGTACGATTAAAATGCTTATTTTCTCTATGGAATTTGGTGCAGGAGACAAACGTCAGCTTCCAGGTGTGAAAGCCTGATAAATCGTCGTCATCATACCGAGGCACTGGCCATAAATCCAGTCTCCAGATTGGCTGCTTTTAAAACTAACTGCTAGTTTTAACTTTGAATAAACTATCCACTAATTAAGACTCGCAGTCCTCTGTTATGCCTACAATCTCTAATGGAGGTTGAGGAATCCCTTAATGCCCCTTTACAAATAAGTGAAGGGTTGTTTAGTAGGCTGCCAGTTCCATATGTTTTCTACTGTTTGATAGGCACCTCCAGCCCTTTATTCATAAAGGAATCAGTGTTGCTTGAAAAGCTGTAAATCTGTCACTTTTTTTTTTTTTGATGTCTTTTTAATGGACTCCATGCTCTAATTTCCCTGGCAGTAATGAATTAGCTGAAGGGTCCAGTTGGACGGCTGAACCCCCTTCTGAGGAAGTGAGGAGTGTGATGGATGTGCGGTGCTCTGTGATGATGTGTCTGCTGGTGAAAGCTTGATCTCAGCTTGGCGAAGGCAGCTGCTGCCAGTCGTGCGCGTGTGTGTGTGTGTGGATAATGGAAAGCGGGGGCAGATGGTGAAGAGCAAAGGCCGAGGGAAATTTTCCTTCGTGGAGTTGCCTTGTTGAAATCTTAACGTCCTGATAGCGTCAATAAATTAAGTTGTTTGGAGAAAGGGAGGAAAAAAAAAAGGGTATAAATTGTGGTGTCTGTACACCTTGCGATGCTGTAATAAATTTTGTCTGGTTTGATTTGCTAGCACACCTGTCACTACCTGACCTGCCTACAGCGCAGTTCACTATGATTATGTTTTTTTCTTAGAGGTGAGTAAGGCACTGTTAAGTGTTTTTTTTTTTGTACTCAGATTCTCATACTTGTTGGACAGTGTGGGTTATGTGGGCGGAGCTTTGATGAGAGAATAGACGGGAGTAGTTGAGATGTAATAATTTAGCTGACTAAGAATTATTTGTCATCGTCATCGCTTAATCTGACGATTGTTTACTGGTGAAACCATATTTAAGAAGGTGGAAAATCAGAGAGTAAAAATATCTTCACAATAAAAAAACTTTTTTTTATTGTGAAAATGTACCGTGAAGAGATTTCAGCATCCATCCATCTTCTACCGCTTTATCCTCCACATCAGGGTAGCGGGGGGCTGCTGTGCCAATACCAGCTGACATAGGGCGAAAGGTGGGGTCACACCCTGGACAGGTCACCAGTCCATCACAGGACCAAACAACAAATTTAGAGCGTCCAATTTACCTATTCCCCAAATATGCATGTCTTTGGACTGCGGGAGGAAACCGCAGAACCCGGAGAAAACCCACCCATTATTGTCTGCGGGGTTTGTTTTCTCGGGCAGAGAACTGTTTGGGGTCACAGTTGCTTGCTCAAATCCAGCCGTGACACACACTAGTCCCGATAGCCACCTCCAGGACCAGCCAGGTGTTAGACACGTCCACTGTCAAGCGTAGAAGCGACGAGTACATGCCAGTATAAACCTGTCGCTTCATATTTGTGATGCGGTCATTTATTGGTTGTTTGTGTTTTTGTCTTACAGTCGGTGTCAACATGTTCTACATCTGCATCATAGTCTATCTGTACGGGGACCTGGCCATCTACGCCGCAGCTGTGCCGATCTCATTAATGGAAGTTGCCTGGTGAGACCAATACACTTATTTAATCACGTTCATTCCATCACTGTTTTATTGCAAAATAAAATGATATGTGCAGTATGTTAATCATGGATTTATTGGTGTTCTCCTTGAAGAACATTTTGCTAATCCCAATTTTGGCAAGACAGTGTGTCTTTCTTCATTTCCTTTGCTCTCGTATTTTGGCCCAAATTTCACCTTCTGAACCCAAAATTTAGACAATAAAGCTTTGCTGATAGAGGCCTGTAGGCCTGCTGACCTCTTTTCTCGCGCACTTGACGTCTTGAGTCTCGTTGACTTGCTTCCAGACACGTTTTTATTGCCAGTCTGTTGGCCGGACTGGCCCAGAATACGGTATTTGATATAGTTAGAGACTGTGCCCTTCAGAGCCCCGGACTACAGAAATAGCCATTTCCCCTTAAGTGTTGTTTTACTGAGATGATTTTAAGGAGGGTGACAGTTAAAGTTTCTGACATGGAAGGTTTTCAATAGAATCGGACAGTTCCAAAACTTTCAACCATGAAAGAATGGATCACTATTTTTATGATCTTTCATGAAGTAGATCACTTTCTCGCCGTTAGGTTCTCTGACGTCAGAGTTTTGCATCGTCTGGAGTAAGAAAATAACAATAATATGCGATTATTGCAGCAGACCACTGACCCGGGGAGGGGGACCCTTTTCAGCGTTGCACCAACCAAAACACATGCTAAAGGCTTAGCCAAAGAAGTAACTTTGAAAGTAATAGCAGGTGTCGAGTGGCAAAAATGAGAAATGAAGATTGGACCTTGAAGGTTCCAGAACTAAAGTGGTAGCTGTGTCTGTTGTTTGGAGCTTTTTTTGGGGATTTTTATGGGGATTTAAATAGTTTGATGTGGACCAAATGATGGTTAACTGCAAATGTAGTTGTGCTGAAGGCAACATGAGTAATTTGCTTCACTGTACGTTCATGGTAAAGAATTTGTGACGCGAAACAGACACGGATGTAAATGTAAATTGAGAGCACCACTCACCGCGCGTCTCTGTAACGTCACTTTCGGGTCGGCGAAATCTCTTCTCCACAATGTGCTTCCCTTAATGAATTCACGATAACAAAATCACCGTGGCGATTTGAGCCGAATACCCACACGAAGTCTTTCTTCTCCATCTTGAAATCATTCAGTCACCGCACCGCGTCCTGTCCACGCGGTCAGTAAACAGATGCTCCTCCAGTGTGGTCCAACTCGTGTTCTCCTTCCAAAAAAAAAAAAATACGAGACATAACTGAGACTTCAAACGACGCCTTCTTCGCCTGGAGGCACAGACTGCACAGACTTCTTTGTAGCGTGGACGGCACCACCTCGCCCTGTCATGCAGCAGTGATGGGGTCTGTGATTGCTTTTAAATCATCCCCTTCAAGTCTTCACAACCTCTGCAGCACGCACCCGCGTCTCCTTGAGCGGATCAGATTCGGCCTTTGATAAAACTCCCATGTTTTACACGGTGATCTGCGATCAAAGTGTGTGTGTGCGTCATTTTCGGAATCTCATTCTGTCTGTTTGTGTAATTTATTCTTGTCATAACGAACAGGGAAACGACTGTGTCGCCAAAGTTCTGCTTCCGTGTGGTTGAGGTGCTAACCCTCTTTTGTCTTTGTGTTCCCGTGCAGTGGAAATCACTCGTGCAGCGCCGGAAGTGTGAAGTACAACGACACGGACACGTGCTGGGGCGCCGTCACAAGGAAAGACGCGTACCGGATCTTCCTGGTAAGTGCAGATTCCTCGTTCCCGCAGCCGTTCACCTCTCTTTACCTCCCAGTTTCTCCTGTAGTATTCTGAACAACCCCACATTCTGTAACTCCTCCTCCTTTCCAGTCAAAGCAACTGGTCAAATTGAGGTCAAAATGTCCAAAATATCTGGACTGAAAATGTCCTCCATGTCCATTTTGCAGTTTGTAGGGATGGGACGATTAATCGGTTCAAGCAGTTGTTGACCTGCTAATTTGGGCGGCACAGGCTTCCTCCTTAGGCCACAGGACGCCACGTTCTTGTCCTTGAAGTCCGACGCGAGCCAAAAAAAAAGTGCGATTTCGACTCGAACTTTAATTTTGCACAGCGACAGTGACGGATGAGCCATTCCCTCCGCTGTATAATTCCCCCAGCCTTCTTCCTCACTCCCGCTCCCCCCCCGTCCTTTTCAACGGAATGAACCGACCTCAAATAGTTTGCCAATAAATGAACTTTTCCCTCCTTCATCTCCTGTCGGATTATCTCCCCGGTGTACTGTGTACTGTGTGTAATCACGGTGAAATAATGCTGAGTTGTGCGCTCCGGGTCAGTTTGTTTACACTTTTACAGGCTAATCTTTCCCCAGTTTCGTGAGGGAAAATCGATTTTTAACGTTGAGGCGAAGACGGACACTTAAAAGGGCGAGACTGATTTGACCTTTATCTCCATGTGAATCTGAAACCTCTGTGTAAATGTTATTTGCGCTGATATTTAGAGATTCAGTTCTTATATAAATGTAAATATAAAAAAAGAGGATTTAAATTGATCACTGTGTAATGTGAACTATGTCAAAATTTAAATGCTGATCAATTTGCTCGAGGGGTCGCTTCCTTTTATGCTTTTGACCTAGTTGAACTTTACTGAAATAAATGGAGAATTACTGAGGTGTGATTAAACCTTGATTAGTTTCACTCCACTCTGTGTTTGTGCATGTGTGTGTGTGTGTGACGCTGCCCCAGATTTCTAAATAATCGACTCCCTTTCATCAGCTGAGCTCTACTCTGTGGAAAGAGCTGTGGAGACCTGGTCCAACCAGGTTGGAGTCTGCAACAGTTTTAGAGTTTAGAAAATGTCGAGGGATTAAAGAGCAGCCTGATTATTGGTGTCACTCGTAAGAGTTTTAATCCCCGTGTGTGTGGGGGTGATTGATGCCAACGTCTGGGGCAGAGAAAGAGAAGGTGTCGCACATGAGTGTCGCAGACCTAGGTTTTGGGAATCTCCACAGCTATCAGCGTAGTCAATTCATCACCAGTTAATGTGTGGTTTTTTTGTGTGTGTATAAAATGTCACGTAATAATGGAAAATTCCCCAGTTTTGAAATCTTTGGGGAAACCCAAAGATTCTCAGTTAACGGTGAGATAAAGCGGCAAGAACGTAGCACGTCCTTGAGCCCAATAAGCCAGAGCAAGTGAGAGAGCGTAACTTTTTTTTTTTTTTGTACTTGATAAATTACATAATAAATCGTCACAATTGTTGCTGATAAATTCTCTTGACGACCATTTCGGCAGTAATCCATCTCGCCCCTTAAAAGCAGACAGTTTAACAGCCGGGGTCTTTAACGGAGCTCCGTCCTTGTTAGGCGTCGTCGTCCCGTCTGTGTGAAAGTGGCGTTCTTAGATTCTACTCGTGCCTTTCTCCCCAATGCTTTTGGCAGTTTTCCCATCAGATGTTTGGCAGTTTTGTTCGTAGCAACCGAGGAAGATTTTCTGAGTTCATGTTAGGTTTGAGGGCTGGGCGATATATCGATATTACATCTATAATCGTCATATGAGACGAGACACTGGTCTTAGATTTTGTATGTCGTCACAACATTTTCCCAGTTTTAAAGGCTGTTGGATTTAGTGCTGAAACAATTACTCGATTATTAAATTAATCGTCAACTATTTTGATAATCGATTTGAATATGTTATTATGTAATTATGTTATTTATTGATTGAAATACATGGAATTGATGGAAGTCACTTCATAACACTTTTACTTTAATTTTAAGTCTACTTTTTTGTATTATTCAGTTAATGTCATTATTTCTAACATAGATTTAACATAGAAAAGCCAAAGACATAAACCAGGAATCTGAAACGAAGCACAAACTTCTCATGAGTCCAGAGAAACAACCTGTGTGCAGCAGCTTTATAGCCTAACAATATCAAGATATCATTTATAAACAATGTCGCCCAGCCTTACCGTCAAGCTTGACAGCAATATTTATTTGATTTATACTGTGATAGATATTTATATCGAATGTTGAGAAAAAAAACCAAAAAGAAAATCATGATATGATTTTTTTCCCCCATATTGCCCAGCCCTAAAACTGCGTATCCTTTGCAGGACTGTGGCAGAAGCTCTGGCTGACATTAGATGAGAGTGAGGGTGAACTCCACACACATCACCAGCCTAACACAGGGTCAATATACAAGCCGTGTCTCAGAGTTCAGAGAAATGCATCTGTGTCATTGACTGCTCGGGCGGGGTATCTACCTCCCTCTTCTGCCACATTGAGTTTTCCTCAAAGTCTCGAACAGAGCAACGTTGACACCTGAGTGCGTGTCACACTCTCGTTATTGTGGGCGGTGTCATTTTTGTTTTTTATAAAGACCTCAGTGCTGGATTCACACCGAGGCTGACTAATTACTTCATGGTAATAAGGCTTTGATCAGCCCAGTTGATATTTCATCAGGTCAGATCTTTTGACTTAATCAGTATTGACGTTACTCGGCAGCACTGTCAGCGGTGGACATGACAAGACGGCCGTTTTTCTCCGGGCTGGTGTCGTGAAAGCTCTTAAGAAGATCAATTGACCGTGATTTGCCCCGCCGCTGATTGATTCTCATGTTCGAGTGGACAGCTGTGGGCTTTTCCTCCAATAGCTACGATATTTGTTGGCTTAAAGGGTGCGAAAAGCGAAGATGACGGAGGCCGTTGCATAACGGAACCGTCAGTGTTGATCCTGGCTCTTTACACCACTCTGATTGAAAAGATTAAGGGGGCCGTGCTGCAACAGTGGATCCTTTCTGGTTTCTTTTTTTTTTTTTGTTCAGCTCCAGCAGAGAGTCCCGAGACCTCAATTAAACTTCTCTGTCCTTGATTGTCCCCTGCTAAGTTTTCTTTGCAAATTTCACTGCAGGGGCTTTGTCACAGTGGTTAACCAAGCAGTGGTTGGTACACTCTACCCTGCTGGCCTGCGAGGACAATTTAAACGGCTGATTTATTGTCCTAATTGTATGTGGAAAGTGATGTAAAATCAATGAGACCGAGCTGGATGACGTTTCCACCGCAGCATCATCGGCTTTTCATCTTTAATGAAGACGCTTCCTCTCATGTGTTCCAGGTTTTTTTGAATGTGGTTCTAAGAAGTACACATTCTAATTAGGGCTGCAACTGTTACGTTTTTCGAATCGAATAATCCATTGATTATTTTCTGATTATTAATCGAGTGTTCTTTTGTCCATAAAATGTAGAAAAATGTTGAAAAGAAACCAGGAAAATATTCATATTTAAGAAGCTGAAAAATCTTGAGAGCTTGTATTAATTTTTATAAAGAACCTGATTAATCCATTGTCAAAATAGTTGGCGATTAATTTAGTCATCGATTAACACTCATTACATTTATCGTTGCAGCCCTAATTGTCATGCACTTGTTGTTCTCTATGTTGTGAATAAATCCTGCAGATATCGCCGTCTTTCGCTATGAAATTGTCTCGCAATATATCGATTATCACAGAGTTGCTGTATCGAGACATTATTGGTATCGTGGGCCGTGTATCGTATCTTGAGGTGTCCTGTGATTCTCACCCCTAAGCATGATCAACAGATCTTTTCTTTGTCTATTTTTTTGCTGGGAACTGTGGGGGAAAACAAACTCTAAATTAGACCAGCAGGTCTGGCCTCATTTACCATCCAATTGGTATATATTGTAGATATGGAGCAGTGAATTTACCAGTCAGGGTCTGAGCTGTGGGGAGATAACGTTGTTTGTGGTATAATGGCGATTATAACAGCGGGAAGTCGTATCAGAGCGGCGCATCGGTGCTCCTGGGGTGATTCCTGGGGGGGTGAAGGAGCAGTCATTACTATTTGTTTAGGGATCTTTGATTGATTGATTGATTTTTTTAATTGAGCTGTTCAGTTCATTTTGTTCCCTCCTGATAAACTGAATGATTCATTAGTTGTTTATATTCGATCAGATGAAATGTACACCAATAAAATGGCTTTTTATTCCCATCTTATCAGATGTTTTTTCACGTTTCAAGGGCATTTGCGGTCAATGTGTCACCGTTCATCTCAGCAAGTGCAAAAAAAAAAAAACAAACAGATGTCAAACAAGTCATTATTTACACTCTGTTTTCTCCAGTCTGACGGGAACACTTTAAGTCAGTTATTCTCAAAGACTGGGTCGGGACCCGAAGAGATATTTATTGGGGTCTCCAAACAGATATTTAAGATTTATGTGGATATGTTTTAAATGAAATGCATTAAATGAAGTTGTACTAATTCAATATGGCATCAGGTGTTAGAGATATGGCTGTAAATGAGTCATTTTTCTATGGACTTTGGTGCGGGAGGAGAGTTACGACCTTTGAAACAACCCGAAGGGGCAAAAAACACACATTCACAGCAGTCACTGATCAGAATAAACTGCAATCAGTGTTCACCTGCTGCAGACTTTTATGACTTTACACAAGCTGCCGTTTCCAAGATGTTTTCGCTAATTAAAAGCCATAACACGCTGTTCTGCCCCCTCACAATGAGACTGTTACACACCTACGACAGTGAATATAACGAATGATGGCACGCGGGGAAGATTTATGACAGGCTTGGGACATATCTGCGGAGGAAATGAGAAATGATAATTTATCGATGGCTATTACCTCCCATCATTGTCCCAAGTATTGTAAAAAGGGAGACCGAGAGGGTGGAGGATGAGGAAGAACAGGAGGAGGAACCTTTGCTCCCAATTTAAAGGGAGCATAGACCTTGTGTTAAAAACATTAAAAGAACCAGTTTGTGAACCAGTAAAACATCAAGACGTGTCTGAAGGGAAGGAAATGATGAGGGCACAGTGGGTCAGTGGACAGCACTGGTGCCGCCGCTCTGTAACTACCTCCCCCTTCTCTGTTGTCAGAACTGTGGCAGAAACATGTATTTGTAAATGTAATGAGCTCGAGGTTACACTTAGTGTCAGCGCGGATGGCTGTTGTTGCGCTGTCTGCATTTTAAACATGGCCCTGAACTACTGTACAGTTCGCGGAAATCACATTAATTTGCCCTTCGCAAGGGAGGCTGTTACACATGTCTGCACACGCCTCAGTGTGTGTACATTTCTCTCATCTTTGGCGGGGGACAAAGAAAGGGACCTTGTTGAATCAGCGGAAGGGGTCAACTGAAGTACATTTACTTTATCTCACACTCGCAGTGCACACAAACAAAATGTGTGTCTTAAGACTTATGAATTATTAAAAAAAAAACAAAAAAAAACAGAGGACACAACAGTCAGAGAAACTGAGCGCTTTTGTGTAAATAAACATCTCGTATCTGAAGCAGCTGAACTTTTATTTACATTCAACCTTAAGTCTTCGGGATCTCTGTAGAGCTGCAGTGCGTCATTTTTTGTTGTTGAACAGAAACGATGGAACGTGATTTATCTGAGGAAGTGTTTGTGTGCATACACCAGCCGCACGGGGTGGTTGGTTGGCAAGAAATCTTAACAGACATCTTAACATCTGTTTATGTGTAAATGTTTTAAAACCAGATGACTGTTGTGTCTCCTCTCCAGGCTACAAGGAATTGAGTCACACATAATTCTTTAGAAATCGTAGACTTCGATAGCTAACAAAGACGTTTATGAAGTGAGTGGTTTGTTTCGTGGCTAAAATATGTTTTCCTTGTGTCCCAGGGTTCCGATGGGTCCTTGAAATCCTTGAAAGTTTGTGGAAGAATTGTCCAAAAAGTGGTGGAATTTTGTGCAAGAAAGAAGTTAAGTTGATATTTAGGTAAATGTCTCCCTAGTTTGTTACGACACCAACTACTGTTTCATGCCCTGCATTGCTTGACTAGGACTACGCCGGTCATAATTACGGTGTTGTGGACCCTGTTCACTGTCTCTCTCCACCATTGACGTGAGATTCCATGCAAATGACGAGATGATGCCTGGGAAATGAAAATTCCAAGATCTCCGTCTCGTCAATGAAAATGACACAGACTGACTTTGACCAAGATCCCAAGGACAATCACTTGTCCAGATGCAGTAAATGCTTTAAATCAATAAAAGTGGACACAATGGGCGAAGCAGTTTGCCCTTCCATCTTAAGCTGTGAAAGCACACTGAGGTCCTTTTATTTGGAGGTGAACTGGTCCTGGAAATTCCTTGAAATGTCCTTGAATTCGATGTCAACCAAGGCGTGGGAGCCCTGTGGCAGCCATGTTCTCCGAAGAACAGTGAGCCTCCATGTCTCCTGCTCGTTCTCAGCCGACTTGGTTCACACAGCACAGCACAATGGCCACATTTAGAAAATGGCTTTAAAAATGTGGAAAAAGTTTGATGGGAAATCATTTATTGAATGTCTTATAATTAGATATGTACAGCTCCACCTCTGTGCTGATGGCATTTTGCGGCCCATTCCGCCATTGAGGAGTTACAAGCGAGAGCAGTCAAAGGCCGGACATTGGCGTCTGCTTCGTGAATTTAAGTGCAGCATAAATGCTTCATGTTCAGTTTTAGTTTTTATGAATGACCTTTGCTTCGTTTTCCATTCCGAGTGTGTTGGTTCTGGATATGTGTGACCCAGCTAATGGAAGGTGAGAACTCTGTCCGGAACAAGTCTTAGTTGTTATTAAAATCATGGAAGCGGAACAATCCTAATCACCGCAGATGACCAACGTGTGATTAACTTTTTACCTGCTACAAACAGTGCAGCCAGCTCATTAATCGCGGTTGCATAATGTCAGACTAGTCTTTGGTTGACAGTGACGAGGCCGTGTGATTTAGTGGTACTGCAGTGGACTAACGGCTTCTCTCTGCTCCATATTTTTTCCATCAGCTTGGTTCCCTGGTCTAAAGCTGAATGTCAAGTAGTTAATCTTGCCACACTCTTAGTGGCTGATATTATCCAAAGTCCTTAAACGGCAAACATTTCTGGAAAGGTGGCCTGAATCAGAACTGAATCAGTTACTGAATCTTATTTATGGATTTTTTTTTATCCATATTTATGGGTAAACACCTTTTGATATTTATAGATATTTGTAAAAGTGCATGTCAGAGGAAGACAAATGTGATTGTGGCCGTGCGTATGTGCATGATTTTTGATGGCAATGCTGACGGGAAACAAAGCAGCATCCCACGATTACTGCACGTATATGGACGTAGACGACCTTTAATGTATCATAAATGTATGTGCTGCAGCTACAGATTAGATCCTCATTCAGAGATTAAAAACTGTTAAGTTCCTTTGGTCTGCTCTGATGAAACTGGCAAATTCCAATTATTACATAATGATTTATTGTCTGCTATCTGGGAAGTCGGGTAATCCGTCAAATATTTTCTCGATTTATTGAGTAATCGTTTGGTTAATAAAATGTCAGAAAATGTTGACCAAATCTCAAACTATAGATGTTTTCAAATGCCCACAGGTTGTTAAAAATACTCTGACTTAGTGTTGGCGGCTCTTTGTCCTGAGCTCATCAGATTGTTGTGGGCAGATACTCTTTCGCAAGCGTCAGACGCCCCAAAGGAAATCTCTCCACCTCTGCCCATATTGACACGCATTTTATCGGCGTTTATTTTAGGGATGGGCCATTTCAAGCAAAAATGCTATTCAAATATTTAACCCGCACACATATCTCAAACACAAACACTGACTCTTTCTCATCCAGCAGTTTTTTTTCTCTTTCACTTCACCGCTGTCTTTCTGTGGGAGGAAAAAAGTCTTTGTGCTCCAGTCAGAGATTTAAATCAGAATCAGAATCAGAATCAGAAGAGCTTTATTGCCAAGTACGATTTGCACATACAAGGAATTTGTTCTGGTGTCAAGGGGACATATTATGCAAAATCAACTTTTTTATCATTTTAATACTTATATTTGAGACTCTGGAAGCCCTACCAGTTGCCAAAGTGTGGAAACTTTTTTTGTGGTCCCCCTTAGTGTAAGTATTGGCGATATATCACGTGATGTTGAATTCCCTGCGCATTATGACGGCAGCATGTGCATTTCACCACGAATGTTACCACCCCACCAGTAAGTGTACTTTGAGAGCTCCACTTTAGCTCCACCTTGTCCCTATAAAATGCAAGCGTGCAGGTGAGGGAGGAAGAGTGGTATTATGTCAACACTGAGGGACAAGTGTGCTGTTGGTGGCTGCACAATGGAGCACAGTGTTTTTACACAAACTTCCAGCCTCAGAGGATTTTATATATGAAGCTAATGTGCCAGATAATGTCAGCAAACGTGTGTTTGTGTGTTCACACCACTTCGCATCAAACTGCGGCCAGTGGTCGCCGTATTTAGTCAGCGACCGTATTTCACTGACGCACAAACACACACATTTTTAAGAAAAGGTCAAATAGAGCTCATAACTGACCATTCTGACACGTCCTAATTAAAAATATTTGTTCAGTACGTCCTCCATGATCGGAGCACAGACTCAGTCTGATACAGTCACATACAGCGGCAGTGTATGCAGCTCGCCGCTCGACTGTGGCGATCAGCGGTGCTGTCCCTAAGTGTTTTTAACTGATTTACAGTTCGGCACTGTTCGGCTTGATCCTTGTGTTGGACGTCTCTTTCTGTGACGGTACTCTCGCTGTTGTCCGCGCACGCTGCCATGTTGATATTGTCAGAGAACTAGCGGAGGGAGGGGGGACAGGAATGGAGTGGAGGGAACAGGAGCTGAGCGAGTGAGCGCTGTAAAAAGGACAAATCAGAAACCCCCTGGAAGAAGTGGGTGTGTGTTTGCCTGTGTCTCATTTGCATATAAAGGGACCATGCACAAAACCGAGCGTTCTGAAAGGGACGGTTTTGGCAGGGTTATTGAACTGCTATGGTGCTTCATCCTTATGGTATTTTGACCAAAGCATGTCACAGACATGTTCATTAGGACACCAGGGAACTATTTTAACTTGGAGAAATAAGGTATAATATGTCTCCTTTAAGCCTGACCCACGGCATTGCCATTCCAAACTGCACTGTACCATGATGGGAAGACTGCTTGTTACTGCTGCCACCTTGTGGTAATAGATGCACAATCACTACAGTTATCAATCCGACCACACAGAGGAAAATAGTAATGTCAAGCACGTTCATGAGATTTTTAAAACCAGACTTCTCTACTATGCTGACTGGAAGCATGTCCTGGGCTCTGTGATCAGTCACTGCCTCAGTCACATGGCACTGTTGCAGAGTACCTCGACAGGGCGGTCTCTGTATCGCCACATGTAGCAGCAGATGAGGTCGATTGCCGTGCCGTACAGCGCGTGGAATCCAGCGGGTGTGAAGATGGTAGATTAAGTTTGTTGATAATAAGTAATAAGCTCTGGGTGGGTATGGTCGTCTGGAGTAATTTGTAGGCGACATTGGCGTGACTGTGGTCGGACTTTAAGTAACCAAAAAAACTGCCATACTGAAGAGGTAGTGTGTCCTTTTTTTTTTTTACTAATGATCTCCTCGCTTTGAGCGCTCATTCTCGCCTCTGCTTTCTCTGTTGTTGTGAGTGACACTCAGGGAAAGGTGATGACGCAACCAAGCTTTACTGGATACCCAGCTCTTCCAAGAGCATCTTCTATCCTAGAACTTACCTACTTACTTACTTTACTTACTTACCAACCCCCTCCCCTGCACTGTTTCGTCTCCTTCTGCACTTGAATCCACCTCGGCACTCTCACCCTCTGTCACTGTCCACTGTTTCTATCTAGTAGAGTTCTTTCCAAGACTACTTTTATGTAGCTTATTCCTCTTTTGTAAGTCGCTTTGGATAAAAGCATCTGCTGAATGCTTGAATGTAAATGTATCTTCTAAATCAGGGGTCTCAAACTTAAATGACCTGTGGGCCACTGACTGTCTCGTCTGGTCAGTCGGGGTCCAGTCAAGTAAAAAAAAAGCCCAATGGTGGACGATATGAGCTCAAAATTACATATCAATATGCCGCATTGATTCCTTTTTTTATATGTACTCTATTGCCTCGTGTGAGCTTTCCTGTCTTTTGCTTCTTCTGTCTTTCATCCAAAATATAAGTGCTTGTTTTAATACGGAACAACATTCACAATAAAAAAAAAATATTTATGATGCAAAATCAATCCATTAATTTAAAAAAAAAAACATACAGAAAGGACTTTTTACAACTTGATATTGTTTGGAGGGCCACATAAAATCGATTGGGGGGCCCCATGTGGCCCCCTGGCCGCGACTTTGAGACCACTGTTCTAAATATAAGCAACAATAGTCACAACTAACTAACTGACATGCCTCCCTAGTTTATTGTCCAACATTTTGATGCTACAAATGTATCTGCGAGGCTGTAAACCAAGGTGAAGTCAATAACTTGCAATAGATCCCATCCACTACCTAATAATACCTAAAAAGTTGGAATCAGACTTGATCTGAAAACTTTAAATTTGACTCTGACTGCAGTTAATGAATAATGGACTTTGGTTGTCTTTATAATTCATTGACCAATCATGGTGGCTCGGTGCCCTTTGCCACCGTTTGTGTTAATAATTATTATTAATGACGTTGTCACGTCGCAGATATAAACACCTGAAGGTAGCACGGTGACATTCCCAGTGAAACGTAAAGCGCGCACGGTTAATTTCTTCCCCATGCGGGGAACATTAAGCATCTGGGGGAATCGTATATCTTAATTGGTTTTCATTAATTGGTTCTCGAAACATGTCAAACACTCTTAACGGATTCCAGTCTTTTGTTATTTATTTATGGTAATTATCGCGCATGTGATGATGGAGATGTTTGCGGGTGATTAATGGCACAGTTTGGTGGATGCTCCCTCACCACGATAGATGTATAGTTCCAATATGGTTTTAAGTGTTGCCTTCGAGGCACACCGACTCGCCCCCACCCCCCTCTGTGTCACCTGTTTCCACTCTTGTCACCCACCCTCCACGATCATGTGGCGAACATCTTTGTCTTACTTCCCCTCCCCGCCGCGTGTGTGTTCAGTGAATCAGTTGACTTGTTATTGCCATCATAAGGGTTTGTGTGTGTCTCCTGGGCTTTTGATGGCCTATTTTTATTTTTTTTTCTGTTTCACGCCATTTCTGTTCTGTACCGCCCTGGTCACGTTACCCCTCAAGTCTTTTATCATACATGTCAGCAGTGAATTGCCCCCTTGATATCGGCCACTGCATTAAGCCCCTATGTGCGCGATGTAGCTGTGTTACAAGTGTTGCTTGTCACGACATCACGCAGTCACACCACGTTTTTGCTTTGTTTTGCCTCATTAAGATGAAATATCGTTTGGGAATCTGAATAATCTGTCTTTGTGTGAGGCAGTGAATCCTGTTTTTGTTGTCAGTACACACACACACACACGCTGTAAAAATAGTTTGGTTCGGTCTTTGGACACCAGACACAATTTGTTTGTGAGATTATATATATTTTTTTAAATCTGTATTCATGTTTGAACAATATCGTTGCTGTTTTTTCCACGCCAAGTTTGATTTATTATTATTTTTTACTTAAAGAAAAAACAATCCACACAAATCCCTGCCCAGTTTTGCATTTTAGCCCTCCATCACAGCTATATAACGTTACTTAGACTGAAAGTGTTAGTGAAAATGTGTCACCTGAGGAAGAATGAGGAACAACACTGTGAGATTATAGTTTGCATCTCCACAGCACTGGAAGTTGATCATTAATTCTGTAATTAGAAATTAAAAGAAATAGGGAAGGAATAGTGACATGCAGTTTGAGCATGTTCTTTTTGGATTAAAAATTAACATCGGACACAAATGTTCAGGGATCTTGGGACTGTGTGGGATTGAGTATTATAATCCTCCTTTCTCTGTTTGATTGTCAGGGAGATTATGAATGTCGAGGCTGGGACCACTGCATGGAACCACCTGATTTCATGATCCTGTGATCTCTGCTAACCCTTAAACTGTTCATCCTCTTTGTGACAACACTAGGGCCGAAACAGTTGCATCACTAATTAATTAATCTTCATGGATTTGCTCCATATGACAAAGAAATGATTTGGTTTGTGGAAATGGTTTGTGGCCAAAACATGACAAATTTGAGAACATCATGGATTTTTGAGGTTTGGGAAACGACCATCGACATTGTTCAACATTGACTGACATTTTATGGACCAAACAATCTAATCTTAAGTGGTTTCATAAAACCAAATCGCTTTTATGGCCCGCTTCAGATTTTGAAAAACCTGCTACAGTGACGTCTAAGTGCTGTCATACCGAAAAGAACAGAAGAAATATGTTGTGTAATTATTTAATTGGTCGGATGGTCGGGGGTTGACTTGTGTGGCCAAACTGTGATGGATGATGTGCAAACCCATCGCGACGCTCAGGAGAAACGCACACACACACACATGTGGTGATTAATGACACCAGTGGATTGGTCGCCTCTCATCCGCACAAATCCAAAAACATTGGTCTTCATAGACTTTGAAGTTGATTGACAGCTAAAGCCGTGGTTGCCAGTTGGTGGCACATTTTCACCATAATTGAGATCATTCACCATATCTAAGCCCCATTAATCTCCCAAATGATATATATATACACACATATATATATATATATTTAAAGCGCTCCAGCGTCACCGAGACCGTTGAAGAAGTTCTTCAAACGTGATATTATTTTATTACTTTCTTTTTAACCCTCTCAGGTTTCATATTGTGGCTAATTCTGAGCAAGAATGTACATGTTCTCTTGTGCGCCACACGAACCACAACATAAATAAATTACATCTACAAGCAATGACAATAATGAGAAGGACGGTAAAACTTGGAGTTAAATTGCTTTCAATTAAATTCATATCTGTCTTTAAACATAGCGTTACTCATCCACTCGTCACCTGGGCAACTTGGAGCTGCATGATACAGGAACAGCAGCAGATGTGTTGTCTTTGGCACATGACAGGTATTTGTTTAGGGAGTGCTTGAAACAGCCAGTGTAGTGATTGTGATTAAAATACAAACGTTTAGGTTTATTTAGCAGTAGAATCCACTTCTGAAACGTTTTCACTGATTGCTGTTTCATGTCTAAAATGTGTCACTACACAGGCATGAAAACCAAAACACAGCTTTAGAGAGAGACACACAGAGTTGTGTGTGTCAGGTTTGATCAGCTTTATGAGAACTAATTTGACAGCTTTAACTATTAAGGACAGTTTTGCATTACACTTGACTCTTTGTACCAGTTCACCATGTAAAAACAAAACAATGCCATTCCATTAGATCCCTTTTGACTATCTCAAGGATGTATAGCCTCTAACATCACCTTTTTAAAAACAGTATTATTGAAGAATTGATCAGGTGCACTTAGTATAAATCTAATAACAAAAAACCGGACTGATATGGTTGATACCTTACATGTCCAGTGTGGGACATTTAGGTGTACTTCATGCAAGCACCTTGCTTTATGGATGTTTCCAGGTGCAACTAGGAAAGTGAGCAGTTAGTTGGAGGGATACAACCTGCAGTTCCACCATTTAAACTTACAATGTGTTCTGTGAATAAATGACAGCAGGGAGCCTCTAAACCGAGCTAACAGGGCTGATCTCATTGTTTGTATCCATCATCTGGCCTTGGTCACCTTTGCAGTTTCTCATCTCACCTCAGACTCATGGTTTATTGCCTTTCATTGAGGTGTGTGATTACAACCAGCAAGGCGTTGTCTCATAAAGCTGAGGGGACCAAAAAAAATGGCAGATTCTTCTAAGAACGTCTTTGTTGCCAAACGTGAAATGGTCATAGTTGATGAGTAGCGCTGTCCCTGGAGGAGCAAAGCCCATCATCCTTCCCGAGCAGGAGGCAGTGGGAGAGAAGCCTCTACCCAGATATAATTCACGCCACTTTTCACCTGACTGAATTTCTGTTTTGTTTATTGAGACATTTATTAAACCGAGCATGAAACGTAAGCAGTTTCTGTGCAGACAGAAATGCAGAGGAAAATATGTATGTCGGCCTTGCAAGCAAGAGTGAGATGAGATTTCTTAGTGCAGCCCAGACCCAGTATTAAATGAATAAATGCATTGGAACCAAGCGTCAATCTGTCTCCGTTATGAATTTCCAGTCATATTCATTTCTTTATCTGCTGTCATGTGGCTCTTTTATTTGTTTAGTGACACTGTTGCATATTTCCTGCTGAAAGAGCCTGGAACCGAGGTTATTCTGTGTGATATTAATCTAATTATTGCTCCCTTACTTGTTCTTTATGACATTTTATCTTCCGGACTTGGATATCTTGATATGGTAAATGATACACTGGAGCCAAATATTTAGGGCCAGAGACACAAATTTGTGCGAGGAACCTCTGGTTGTCCTTCAGATTATTATTATATTTGTGGCTTTGCTGTCATTTTTGAGGGGGTTAACGTGCACAAAAACTCTTGAAACTTTGCATGGAGGTCAGGTGTGGTAAAAATGCAATATTGCCATAGTTCCCTGACCCGTGTGTTGTTTAAGGGCTGTAAAGCGCCCCCTATGGTGAAAACAGAGGCCAAGTTGAGTTCCACCGAATTTCCCGAAAGAGACGTTATAGACCAAGACAAAACAAAATGGTCGACCGTAACCATGGCCTCAACTCAATAGGAAATTGGCTACATTTTGGCGATTTGCACCCTATGTTCCGACATAAAAAACGTGCCAATTTATACTAGACACGTCAAAGGTGAAAATAATGTAAATCCTTCAAATCCTGTTATTTTTTTGCTGAATCACTGTATCAAGATCATCATATTTGTTGGCCGTCTCCGGCATACCCTACATTCCCTAGCCCTAAAAGGTCTTTCTTAAATACGATAATAGTTATTAGCAGCAAAAGTAGGTTGTTGTCCAACCTCTATGGTGCTTCTTACTCCAGGTCTCACATCCAAATTTTTAAAAGTCAGACGAGTGAACTCATGTTGGCCTTGCCTCTCACCAGTTTATGTATCTGCTCCAGTTGGGTTTTGCCAAGTCTCCCAACGGGACGTGGCATCTGATGCCTTTTCGCTCGCCCACTCGCACTTCCACTTTTCCATTCCCATGCTGTCTTTTTCTGTGCCCTTCCCTGCTCTCCTGTGATTTCTCTCCCCCCTCTGTGTCTCGTCGACTACTCTCTTGATGTTTTGACACCATTTGTTTGTATTTTACTCACGGCAACCATTTTTTTCAAGAAGATCAACTTAAAATGGAATGCAGTGCAAATGGTGGCAAACTCATTAACCAGTAATCATTAGTACCATGATAAATCATGTCATGTTCTTGATAAGATCATTTGGAGGTTTTATTCTCCATTTGAAAAATGTTTGCGTATGATTGGTATGATTTCATTTCCAGAAACCCAATGATTTTATATTTGGGTTGGTTAATAATTGGATTTAACTTCAGGATTAAACTAAGGAATATGGATTTTTTAAACTTCCAGATTAAACGTGGGAACACGGTTGATTTGGATTAAACCCACTAAACAAACTCCAAAATAAGTCAAGCTTTGCAGTTTGGCTTGGCACAAGCAATTCTAAAACCAATTTATTATTTCACCAAATGAAGTCATTATCAAAGATTATGTTTACCCTTTAACCTGTTCAATCATGTTGGGTTCTGAATTTGTTGTAGTCAATAGTTGTAGCCTGTTTGTATTCATTTAATATTTAGCTTATACGTCATTTTTTATAGAAAATACTTTATTTTGATAAAATGTGGATTGCTGTGACAGACCATTGGTGTTGTTCAATAACAATTATCAGCCATTGGCTGCCCCTGATTTCTAAAATTCTTTATCAGTCAGAGAAAAACCCTGTATCAGTCGACCTCTAGTTGTATAAGTCATGATCTGAAGAAGCCATTTTCATTGAACAGAAATACATTGTATCTATACTCAGGCTGATGTCATACTCTAGTTTAGTACAAACTGATCTTTATGCAGAAAGCAGAGATGCTGGGAAGGGCTCAGCGTGTCGGCCAGATGCCGTTAATTTCACTTTGTTCTTAGGTCACATCTCCCGTCACTTTGTTTCATTCATTACCACTGACAGATTTATGCTTTGACTCGTCTTGAGCCCAGGCCGAACCTTGCCAAGAAGACAGCTGGTGATACTTTGATATAAAGACACATAGGCGTCATCATTTTTCAGTGGAATTAGAGACCGTTTCCCACAGTTCCCTCCAGCTGTCCATCTGTACATCTGGACCTAACAGCTGACTCTTGTTATGTCCGAAGTTCCTCTGCCCCCTAATTTACTTTGCAATGATTACATTGAAAATAATGTGTAGTGTAGCGTTTGAAACTTTTTTGAAGTTCATGAAGTGACTGACCTTCACCATAGAGCTCAGACATTTTCTGAAATAGATCTTTTGATCTCAGCTGAACTAAAGCACAGTGACTTTAGTCAGATTTTCCACCACAGGAATGATGGAACTTCAGCCAGGAATCATGGACTGTGTGTGATTTCTCTGCAGGGAGGCGCGGCGGCTCGTAAAATCTCCTCACTATAAAAATCCAATAGATGTTTTTAATATGCTTTGGTAGTAGTGCTTGTCTCTTTAGGGCGGCGTTACTTGCATCTCCTTTATGTTTATTCTTTGTTGTGCTTTTATGGTGTGTCACTGTAAACACTTCTTTCCATTAACTGTGGCGGCCCTTTGCTTAATTTGTCCTGCCACTGTTGCCGTTTTACGATCCAAAATATTTCACACTTAAAGATGTCATCATCTGTTTGCTTCATCGCTTCACTGGAGAGCCAAACTGAAGTCTGTAAACTGCTCAATGTCCTGCACCAAAGTCCATAGAGAAAGTCAGCATTTTTAGTAGGTGGAGACACAGGAGCTGCTGTTTTACTGCTGACTCATTTGCTGAGTTTGTGTCATATCGTGCAATCCCAGCAAAAGATTTCAAATGCCAAAGTCACATTTTAACACATTTGAACTCACTGATGGAGGCAGAAGTGGATCAACAACTCCTGTATGCTGTGATGGAAAATCGATGATTTTCTCTATGGGCTTTGGAGTGGGAGAGTGAGTGGTTTACAAATCTAAGTTTCCAGTTGGAAAAAGGCTCTCTAATGGAGAGATATTCTTAAGATATTCTCGACTCGATGGTGTAGAGATTGACTTTAAATTATAAAGACGTGTCTGTCTACATTCAACTGGAGTTCACACAATACTGATTTAATCTATTAGCTCTGCATCTCATCTACAGTGGTTTCTTTCCGTGTCACCTGGAAAGATTCCTGCACTCACAGCACAGTCAGCTCAGACTAAAGAACCTGAATTATCCCTTGAATAGCAGGTCTGAACAGGGCATTTGAAACTCGGGAGGCTGCTCCAGAAATGAGATGGCCTCATGCGTCTCACAGTGTGCAGTCAGAGAATGGAGGGATGGAGAGGTGTGTGGAGGAGTGAGAGTGGGGAGGTGGGCTGATGGAATTGGAGCTGCAGAAGCTGAGCCACTGCCTGTGATCGCTGCTCCTGATAAAAGCGAGTATCTGATAGGCAATCAGAGGTGAGGCTTGAGTGGATTTCAAGTTTTTGTTGCACCGGGGATCGGTCCACATGTTCATCTGTTCACTCATCTTTTTTTCTTTTTTAATCATTAGTATTTTTTTTTTAGTTTTTTTGATACCAAGAGAAAGCTGATGGGATTTGGTCATGTGGTATTTGGGGATTGTGTTATTATTAGGGGAGGTGACACAATCACAAGTCAAAAACAAATGCACTGAAGTGAAATAATGCCTGGAGGGGTGGCCATTTTTATGCCTTCACTTTGGCACCAGCTGCGGCCTAAGGCAGTGTTTTCTTTTTTTCGGGATGTCCATTCCTCCCATTTTTAAAAATAAAAAAAGTCTAGAGGGAATCCTTTAAGATTTGGCAGAAACACCCACTTGGTTCAAGTTCACATCACTCGGCTGAAATGAGTTTTTCCGTTGATCAGATTTTCTTTTGGAAACTCGAGTGAGAGGCCAAACAACTGTGGAGTATAATGCTGTTCTTTTAAAGCTTAATCTCATCACCAAATTGGGTGTGATAGCTTTCAGTTCTGACATAATTTCCCGCTTCAATACTGAGTGGACTTTTCAAAAGTGAAATGTTCTGTGTCGCATTTGAGAGGAAACGGTTGCATTCACGTGAAAGTCAGACGCAGGACACTTGTAGTTACAAGTGGTAAACGGGTTGTGACGTCACCCACACATGAGAATCTGAACTCTTGTTTTGAGGGTTTTCACCTGCAACCAGACTCCTATTGGACAACACAGCTGTCAGTCACGCTGGTGTCCACTCATTATGTGCTTGTACTTTATCATCTGTTTTCCTCTAAATGTGAACACCAGTTTACAAAATTGAAAGATCACAATCAGATTAAAGAATCTGATTTGAATCTGGTCTACACATTGTGACTGTGATGTGAACGTAGCCTTAGCCTCAATCTTGTGCTGATGAAACTTTGGTGGTCCAAGGTCAGTTTTGTTTCTCACTATTTTTGTGACGTTTGTTGGAAAATTCTTTTCAAATTTAATTTAAATGTAAAGGTCAAAGCCACAGTGATAGTGAGTACATATTTATTAAGTGAAACCAGTTAGAAATTTCATTCAATTCTGGCATAAACGCTCACTTGGACTCACGTCACAACGATGTGATTAGATCTTGGTCCTTGTGTCCTCACAGACCCTTTATTCATTAAACACGATTATCCTCAGAAAACATTGAAAGAATATTTCACATTTTCTCCACAAGCCTTCACTTGGACTCACATCACAGGTGGGATAATTTGTGTGGCACAAACTCAAAGGCCTCTGTGGCCACACAAAATTGTGTTTTCAGCCTCTTGAACGTTTAAATTCCTTTCAAGTCCACAAGCCCAGTTTATGTGAGTCTGGAGGAAAACTGTGCAAACTGAAACTGTTTGGTCAATGCTGGCAAACAACCAGCATAATATAATAATATGTGTTGATTTCTTGTCTTTCTTCTTTCTGCAGAGTGTGTTTGCTGTCCTGTTGGGACCCTTCACCTTCTTCAACGCTCAGAAGACCAAATATCTTCAGATCCTCACCTCATTCATGCGCTGGATTGGTAAGACCGATGTAACCCTCCACGATTTGCTACTTACTTAATTCTAGAATTGAGAAGTGAGACATGGCTGTGTCTGGTGACAGCAGAATTGACACCACCTTAAAGATTGTTCAGGTGTTTTTTAGTATGAAAACATGGCTGCCCGCAGGGACACAAGGAATAACTGATATTAACAAAAGACTCACACTGTAAAATCTTAGCCCACTTAAGTCTATAATGTCTTAAGAATATGTTTGTCACATCAACATGCTGTCAGACAGCTGAAAACTGAAGTTTTTATCACAGTGTCGACTATTTTCCCTCCCGCATCAAAGCCCATAGACAAAATAATTGACTTAACATCACAGCGCACAGGACTTGGTGATCGACTTCTGCCTCCTTCAGTCGCTTCAAATATGTTATTTTGTGACTTTGGTGTTTGAACTCCTTTGTTTGGGTTTACCAAAGTCACACACATTTACCACATGAGGCGGCAGTAGACTGGCAGCTTCTGTAAAACCACAAACTTTCTGTATGGACTATGGTGAATGGTGTCCAACGCTGAAACAAAATAGTGACCATGTTCTTAAAATCTATTTAAGTACTTAAATGGCTAAATTCTGTTGTGTCACTTTGTAAACTGAAAACTATACCTGCACAAAAGATTTCCTACACCAATATTACTCCCACTCATCTTTTTCACCATAAACACATTTCTATTCCCTTAATGTCTCCTCGCATATTTACCCCCCACCCCCTCTGCCATGTGCCTCAGCCTGTGTGGCCGCTGTGCTCAGGTCCGTCCATCATGGATTGGTCCTGCTCTGTCTTTGGTTCCCATCTCCCCTCATTCCTCAGCCTGACAGGCTTGACAGCCCGTCCCAGGCTTGATTGGACTGTCACTCACAGGGTGTCGGATGAAAATAAACCGCCCGTCCTGGGCCCCGCTGTTAAAATCACAACACCACTGAATCATGGCGCTCCCGTCACCCCCGCACAGCCGCACGCTACCTCAAATAAGCAACACACAACCACTGTAGCGTCCATACACTGTCCACTGGCTGCCTTTTCGACCGCACTTTTCACTCATCCCCCCCCGTCTGTCCTCGCCCTCCCACAGCTCTCTTTGTAATTGATTGGTTGTGGCTCCTTGCAGCACTCGGCAAATGATTCAAAATGTCTCCAGAGTAAGCTTTATGGTTCCTCTGTGTATTTGAGTGATAGCATAAGGGGTGACTAATAAAAAAAAAATTTGATTTAGACTTAAAAACTAGACATCATTTTTGATAAAAATGGGAAATGGAAAGCTGTGATTTTGTCATGTGTACTTTAAGTCTTGGGCCACACAGGGGTATAGTGGTTAGCACTCTCGCCTTGCAGTGGGAAGACCCGGGTTCAAACAAGGGCCTTTCTGCATGAAGTTTGCATGTTCTCCCAGTGTGTGCCTGGGTTTTCTCCGGGTTCTCTGGCTTCCTCCCACTGTCCAAAAACATGCAATGTGGGGATTAGGTAAATTGGACACCCTAAATTGACCATAGGAATGAGTGTGGGAGTGAATGGTGGTTTGTCTCTATCTGTGTGTGGCCCGGCGATGGACTGGCGAACTGTCCAGGGTGTACCCCACCTATCGACCGGATGTAGCTGAGATTGGCACAGCAACCCCCGCAAGCCCGAGGATAAAGCGGTAGATGATGACTGACTGACTGACTTTAAAGGTGACATAGAATGCTTGTATTGAACATATAGGTTAGTTATGGAGGTCTACTTACATATATTAACTTGTTTTCATGGTTAAAAACCTACTAGTCGCTGCAAACGAGCCAATCAAAATATCTCCTCACTGACGCTCTCGTCAGCCGCGCTGTTTCAGACCAAAACCACACCCCCAGAACGTGGACTGTGTTGTGATTGGCCAGCCAATGAGATCTTTCCCACTGTCCTGGGAAAGATCCATAGAGAAAATCTGATGTTTTAGTTTAGGGGTGCACTGAGAGTTTGCTGGTCTACTGATGCCTCATGTTGGTAAGTTTGTGTCACATATAGGTAAATTCCAAACACCAATGACACAAAGTGAAACAAATTTGAACTTAATGATGGAGGCAGCAGTGGATCACCGAAGCCAATCTTCGCTGTCCGTTTGAAAACGACTGTGAAATGGTGAGATAAGTTGAATCTAAAAAAAACCAAAAACTCTCTAGTGTGTCTTGATTGAAAGAGTGAACAGTGTGAGGGAAAAATCCCCCGGTCGACCCATGCCTTAAGGCTTGCATAAAATTTATTTGGGGTGATTGCAAGGTCGTCTGAGCACCATCTCAAACTCTTTATCTCCTCCAACAAACCGTTATTAGTCAGAGGTAAGTTGGTCAAGCCCGGCATACTAGATTAGTGGTTCCCAAACTGTGGGTCCTAACATCTGTCAGTGTCCAAACGTGCAAAGTAATAAGTAATAAAAGTATCTTTCAGGAACAGGGTTAAAAAGCCAGTTTTTGGTATGCTCTACAAACTAGTGCAGTGTTTATCCCCTTTTTATTGCATTTGTCTTGCGGTGCAGAGAAAAGAGTGGATTTCCTGCTGCGTGAAGATGACTTGTCTTATCTGTAGATTGTTTTTTTCCCCCAAACTTGCTTCTGCACTACGGCTGAATCACACTGCGGGGCTGTTAAGATGCAGTTTCTCTACCGGAATTCAGTACCCGCGCCTCCTTTCTGACAACTACAAGGTGTTTCAAAGTGGCATGCTGCTCTCTGAAGCACTGTAACCGCGCTGTAGCAAGTGGCTGCAATATTCTACAGTGCTCCCCTGTTTACACGTGAATGGCAGATTGTGCCTTTACGTCAAATATAAGTCATTCGACAGGTACTTTGACCAATGTTTCACAGCTGCTGTATAAACAATTCACCCTTTTTTAGTCTGATTGTTTGAGGTACACATAGTCAGTACTGCACTTAGACAGGCACGCACAGTCATCGTGGACCACAAGGAAAAACTGATTTTAACTATTTAATAAAAGGCTTCCCGTATAAAATCTACTGCTTAAATCTACAATATCCTAAGAATATATTTGCCACTTCATCCAGCTGCAACACAGCCTTATTAAACAGGAAACTAAAGTTGGTTTTGCTTTTAAAAACCACTCACAACCAAAGTCCATGCAGAAAATCCGCAATTTTGCTTCCTGGTGCACAGCAGTTGTGCTGCATCCATGAGTAAGTTTAATTGTGTTGTTTTGTGACTTCAGCGTTTGAGATTCTTCTTTGAGATTCAGCAGCTCCTCTGGGCCCAAGAGCTATAAATGCTGATTTCTCTATGTACTTTGGTGTGAGAGAATGAGTAGTTTACAAACTTAAACTTAAATTAAACTTCAGTTGGCAAGATAAAGCAGGAACCATATTCTCCAGGTATTATTAACTTGAGCTGGCTTTGAATGGCAATGTTTGAAAGTTGTTATGAGGGTCGTTAACTGTTTACTCTGTTAATTGACGTACACAATGTTTATTAACGCAACATAGTTTGCGTCTCAGGAGTCTTTGACCATTCCCCCATCACTGCCTTTATATCGTGCCACTGCAGCGTGTCTGTGGTGACACGGTGTGCTGGACGCCAGGGTTAGCAGCTGGCTGGTGCAACAGTCCCCTGCCTCTGCCCCGTGGCTCTGGCCTTGTCACGGTTGTTGTGACTCAAATGTTGTCACCTTGGTGTCCACTGAGCCTGATTTATTTTTTCTTTTTTTCTTTCAGCCATAAGACATGAGTGATGGTGTGACTGTCTGCTCCTCCTCCTCCTGTCTGTAACACTGTAGGATTTTCATTGGAGTCACGATCCGAGTTATTTGGGACTCGTGACCCTAATGACTCGTCCATACATTTTTATTATATCTTTAAAACTACATTTTAATTTGACAGAACACAACAGTCATCTTTTCTGACAATTTTCGTCGCCAGCAGTTAAATGAACTGAGGCATCACATTCAAGATCTGAGACACTAACAATCACTTGTATACCAATCAAAAAATGTTTTATTTTTTCACCCCCTAGCAGCCCAAACAAACAAGGTGTGTGTTTCATATTTTTAGGCAAAACCTAACTAGGCAAACAAATGGGACAGACGGACAAAAGAAAACCCAAAACACGTGATGCCTCTGGTCACGACATTCAAATCCCATGCTCTTAGTTTACGACATCATAGCATGAGGAGCTAAGAAAGTGCACAGATGCCCGCTGCCTATTTTTAATGGATAAGGAGGGAGGGAGATATTGTTTTTGAAGGTCAGCAGGACTCTGTGGACTGGCGGAGTTCAGTTTGTCCAGAGCCTGTTAGCTCACAGGGGGTGGGGAGGGGGTGGTGGGGTAGGGTCAATGAACTGTACACCAGAACCACTCAGTTCACGAGTCCTGTGAAAATTACATTTAAGAAAATCATTTGTTTTCCGTCTCTCTGTGACACCCAAGGACTAAAGCATCAGTCCAAATGAATGGAGACATGACCACAGCCACGGTCACTGTAGGTTTCCATGTCGAGCGTAAGTGGCAACTGGTCATGATGTCATTCGGTCTCATGCACCAATCTGGATTTGACTGTGTTTTCCTGTACTGACCTCTTCCATTATTTCTGACTCACATCTCCACGGTTGGATTTTCTCTGTACTTAAAATATAATCTTTGTAAAAAGGTAGTGCATTAAACTAGTATGTACATGGCTTTCCTATCTATGGAAGGGATGGACATATTTATGTTTTCATGAAGCTGTTAAGACGGTGTGGTGTGGTGTGGTGTGGTGTGGTGGAGTTTCATCAGCCCCTTCCCTGTGAACCAAAATGGCAGGATGAGTGCTGCTCTGCTCTGTGCTGTGTTTACCGATAAACCTATCTGAGATCACACTCGTTGTCTGGAGGCGAAGCGGCCACTTATCACTCAGCCACCCACCAAACGCTGCGGTGGCAGCCCGCTTTAGCACCGCTCCTGATACGTTTGAAGTGACAGCTCTGCCACAGCAAGCAATCCTGAAACCCTGGTGAGAATTGGGCAGAGAGCCGGCGCTGCTAATTACCAACAAGATTATCTAAGAGTGCTCGAGGAGTGCCTCACTTAATTAATCATAGGACGTCTGCAGTGCTCCACAACCACCAGGGGAGGAGAGGTTTGGACTGGCAATCAAGACGGGAAAACGGTGCAGCAGTGTCACCAGAAATAATAAGCACTACCTTCACTTAGAATGCACTTTTTTTCCATTTTAAACTGCATCTGCAGCCACTGTGAAGTCCTTGACCTTCTCACCATCATCAATGAATTCCTCACGTACACATGTCCCAGTCATTCTCTCTAAGGAGCGAGCCCACCCCCCACCCAGCTTTTCTCCTGCTCTGTCGCACACAAGATTGATCACCTCTCACCTTCCACCATTTTCTACTCATTAATTGAGTCCAGGATTCCCATCTCTTCTGAGAGAGCTGCTGAAGAGTCCTTCTCCACAGGCTGTCAACGACTCCTTGGTGTATTGAGAGTGTCTGCCAGCCCTGGGTTAACAGCCACAGCTTTGTTTGCAGCCACAGAGAATACAGCCGAAGCGAAACTGCTCCGGAAGGTTGTTAAGTTGAAGCATTTCTCCCAAGGTCGCTCACATCCTCATTCCGGTCGTCTAAATCACAGGCTGATGGACGGCTGCCTGCTATGTGGATGTGACGTGACGCGGTCTGACATCCCCTCAATATATACTCTCAGTTACTGTATTCACATGTCAGGTGTCGTGGAGAGTATTGGCGAGGCTCGGCACGTCACTTTCATAGCACATTTAATCACCACATCCTGATAGATATCTGCTGAGGAGAAGTGGCTCATTGCGTCTGAATGAATGAGTTGTCTTTGGACAGACGGGGCTGTTATTGGCTTGCGTGTGTGGGTGACACAGATTTCATCAGTTTAAACTACATCAGGGAGTCTGTGGCGTCTCCTGAAGCGGCTTTTCCAGCCTGTCAATACAGAATAAAGAAGGCAAGCATGAAGGAAGTCATGGTGTCAGATTACAAGTGAAAGTTCTTGGTTTCAGTTTGATTTGTAATAGTCACTGAATAATGCATTAAAGGCTTGTTTTAATTTGAAAAGAAGAAAATTCTATGCGCACACGTACAAGCCGTGTGTTCCAATAAAAATGCACACCAGGCACACTGGGCTTGTGCCTGCCATAAACAGGAAGTTGGGGAAAAAATTACACTCTACCCAGTATTCCGCAAACACAAACAGCGTAGCAGCATGTCCATGGATAAAAATTGAACCGCACTGTGTGTACGATGGACTAAATGTGAAACAAATAAAAAAGTGCAGCTACCAGTAAAAGTAGCTTTTTTATTATTGACACCAGTGGTAGCCATCTTAGAATTCTCTTGGAGTCAAAGTTTGTGTGGTTGCTCCAGTTTTCTGAGTTGGAAAATCTGACTCGAGGGGGCATTCCAGTTAAAAGGTCTAAATGAGAACTCAGAAATTCTATCTTCCATGTACAACTGAGACTCACCATTAGTTTCAGAAAGTACCACAAGTGAGAATTGGCAATGGTGAAAAGTAAAAGCAGGAATTTCTTTTCAGAAACTGTAAGGAAAATCAATCAGGAGGTGACCATGGTTTCAGTTTCTAGACTCTCTCTCTCTTTTTGGGGCTCAAAAACGTTGAAGTGGTGTGGACGGCGAGTGTTTGCGAATAGTGGAGTAGCAGGGATGTAGCTGGAGTGTGACTGAATCTGACCCCTCATCTATTACTAAGGAGGCTATAGATGAGAACAGCCCACCAGACTTTGTTGCCCTTGTTTGAGGTCGTAGTTTTTTGGGTGGAAAAGAAGCCCTTCTGACTGATGGTGGCAAGACAGTCTCAGTCAGACAAATTCTGCCAAAATCCCTTGGCTTGTCGGGCAAATCACTTTAGTTGGTGTCCTTTCAGTCTCCTGCCAACCAAGTGGACAAATGACCCTACAGTATTCTTAACTGTTGTCCCTTTTATGTCGTCTTTGTTCTGCCCTTTCAATCCATCAATATTCACTCCATTGACTTTAACATCATTATAACATATAATTTGAAGTGTTTGCCACAGACATTGATGTATTGATGTCGGACGGCTTGAAGCCACAGATCTCTTCTTCTTCTGTGCGATCCTTCGAGTATCAGGAAAAGTTGCTCTCATCTATATCACTAGGCCACATCCATGCACATCCGCAAAGACACTTGTAGCCGGTCTTGTTTGACTGAAGTGCGTGGAATGTTCTGTATCACCTTTGGAATCGTTGTCCTTCTTTGAACACGTGAAGCAACTGTCCTGGAGGAAGATGTAGGAGGATTCTCAATGCAGCGTCACATCACGCCACCTTTTCACACAGATCAAACTGCGAGCGACTCAAGGAAATAGGGATTCACGTCACCCGGCGTCTTCACTTTGACTTCGAGTGTAGACGGCGATTATTAGCATAGCCTGAATTGACTGCGTAAATAAAGAAGTAGACTGTTTCCTTCCTCTGCGTGAGCTAATATACCCTTACTTCATGGCATTGCTGAGATTGATGGCTGCAGGTGTGATTAGTTTTGTCTCTTGTGTAGTAGCATGCTGTCGCGAAGCGTCCGTGACAAACTGTTCCACGTTGTTAAAAGCTTAAAGCAGCTTTGTTGTTTTGTTGTTTAGCTCCCGTCTACCATCTGGAGTGACTCTCAGTTTCTTTGACAAACTTTGGGATTAAGATGATGAATGATTCCACTGCCACTGGTCATCTGAAGAAAGATGCTCTGCTTTAATAGGTTTTTGCAGTTTTAGGGGATTGGGAGCATCATTTAGTCATTACCTCTCATTTAACTAGGAGCTTAGTTACCACTATGGCTGACATTGTTATACTTTATCACAGGCTCTATCACAGCGTTTCAATCTCGGCTGGACTCGAGAAAAAGGCGCCCCGCCACCCCGAGGTATTTTTAATTAAAACTCCCCTGCTTGTTTCCTTCCTGTGCAGCCTGCGAGTCTTGGTGTGAAAAGAAGAGAAAATCGTCCTTTCTCCCGTCCTTCACCTTTTTCTCCCAGGGACCAGGTGGGTCTCTGCGCTCACTGCTTCGACTGAAGCTTCTCTTTCAGACAAGAAAGAGTGGGAACAGGATGAGAGTCTGGAGGAGAGAGCGATGATGGACGGAGCGCAGGGAGCAAACAGATGGGCTGCAGTGACGGCTCGTTCACACCTTAGGATGATTTTGAAGATTAGGAAAGAAATGCATGTGTCTCTGCTGCTGCAATAAGTTGTTTAAGAACCGTTGAGGAAGCATTTTTAAAGGTGTTTCAAACGGTATCGACAGGGAAGGAGTAACTGTGAGTTGCAGCCTGGTATCTTCTGTGTCCTTGTCCTTGAAACTTGGTCCACTGCCCACAATATTTGCCCTCCTCAGTCTCTTAAAGGTCAGAA
Source organism: Solea senegalensis (assembly GCF_019176455.1). Taxonomy (NCBI): domain Eukaryota; kingdom Metazoa; phylum Chordata; class Actinopteri; order Pleuronectiformes; family Soleidae; genus Solea; species Solea senegalensis. The sequence continues at coordinate 4,605,987 of NC_058038.1, read as the reverse complement.
TGAGGAGGTTTCCTAAATCAGAGATTACACTGGACGGAGGCCAACAATGCATTAAATGCCTAACTCTCGCAGTTTAATGTTGCTGTTGTTCACCGACCGGCCAGTACACGACGACGTAACAAAGTCAAGTTAATGATTATCGCGGCAGGCGTTCTTATTTTTAATCTGTGTGTTTTCTGTCTGTAGGGTGTTTTGCATTTTTCGCGTCTGCAGTGTAATTTAAAAAAAGAAGAAGAAAGTCTCAGTTTGCTGGCCTGAGGCTTTTTTTTTTAAATTAAATTTTACTTTTGTCATTTGACCACTGCTCAGTTATTGTGGACTTCACTTATTGCTTTTTATTTGATTCTTATTTCTTTGTTTTGCTCCAACTTTCACCTCCCATTCTCCTTCTCTAAATAATGATAATTATTATTATAATAATAGTGGTAATATTGTCTCTTTCCACACCTCACTCTTAGGTGCTTTCACCTTCCCCGTTGTACAGTCCTTCGCCCCCCCGATAATTGGAATGAATTTTATCCTCCTGACACATTAAAGTGCCACTGCAGGAGCACACAGGAGTTGATTAATCGAGCTTGTTTAAGTCTTCACCTTCCCCTCGACCCTGATAAAGCACCATGACCCTGAGCTGGAAACAGGAAGTACAGAATTCCACGACGTGCTGCATTGACCCTCTTAAATATCTCCCTCAAAAGCAGCTGGGATCTCACTCTTCTGAGTTATGCATTTCAACCAGTCCTCGAGCAGCGCTGCACCAGGCGGAATTTTATGGTATAGAATAATTTTCTGCATATGTGCGGCAAATTATGGTCACTTCCTAAACGTCAACCCACATTTAAACGACTCCCAGTGATGAAAGTCGAAGGGCTGGCTGCAATCCATCCGAGGGCTTTGACTAGGTCCTGTGTCGGGGACTGATAAAGGGTGTGTGTGGAGGTGAAACGGATTACTGTGTCACATGACTGTCAGCACATAACAGGACAGCAGGCCACGCTCACAGGTGTCCTTTAGATACGCTCCTGGAGGCATCGGCAGAAATCAATTGGAGATGAGATGGGAAGAGCAGGGAGGGCGGAGACACGTCTTCACCTGGCTGCGGTGACTTCACATCGGACCATGAAATTTGTTCCATAGTTGGGTGTTTTTTTTTTTGTTATGGCTGATGTTTGTGTGACGAGCAAGGCTGGAAAGGGTGTTCCGCTCCGAGAGAATGAAATCAATCCACACGAGGTGTCGCGCACAGGATGTCGTGGTTTTTGACAGAAATAGCATCACCACATCACGAAGACTTGGTGAAACTCGTGTGTCGTCAAGTCTATTGCATTGTGTGTGTGTGAAATATGCAGCCACATTTGAATTATTTAAAAAAAAAAAAGTCTTAGTATGTAAAATTTGGTATACAAATCATGAAAGATGAGCAGCAGTCCCTGCTCTAAACTGTTGGAAGTGTGTCCACTCAAGGAGGAAGTTGTCAGCTTGGAAATTCAGAGGTGAGACCTCAAAATAAAAGTACTGATAGTGTTGATCACTGGCTACATCCAGAGGTCTCGAGGCTGATATTTTTGCTATTTTGACTTCTTTTATTATTGAAAAGTGAAAACTGGTAGAACCATCACACAGACGCTGGTTCTAGATTAATGTTCTGTTTTATTTGTGTCGAATTGTCCAAATTATATTGGAAGGATATGGAAGAAAATTCATATTCATGAGGTCGTCTTCTGCCTGATCTGTCGTCTGTTGGCTCAGTGTGTATACAGCGACTTGTATGTTCCTTCTGTGAGTTATTTTTGGTCACAACTGCTAACTTTTTTATCTTCTTCTTTTCACAGCGTTCACCATGATGATCATCTTGGCTCTTATCCGGATCGGCAAACACAGCGGTGAGGGACAACCACCGGTAGCCTCCTTCTCTGGAGTCCCTAACCTGTTCGGGGTTTGCGTGTACTCCTTCATGTGCCAGCATTCCCTCCCCTCCCTGGTGACGCCCATCTCAAACAAGAAACACGTGGGCAAACTGGTGTTGGCGGACTACGTCCTGATCCTGTGCTTCTACGTCCTCCTCTCGTTCACCGCCATCTTCTGCTTTGACAGCTCGCTGCTGCACGACATGTACACGCTGAACTTCACGGACAACTGCAAGGTGCTGGATATTCCGGTGCTGCGCTACTTCCTCGGCTTGTTCCCGGTTTTTACCATCAGCACAAACTTCCCCATCATCGCCGTCACACTCTGCAACAACTGGAAGACCCTCTTCCATCGGGACGGCGGCACCTACCCGTGGGTGGTGGACCGCGTTGTGTTTCCCCTCATTACTCTGGTGCCCCCAGTCGTGGTGGCCTTCTGCACCCACAACTTGGAGTCCCTGGTGGGCATTACAGGAGCGTACGCCGGCACAGGGATCCAGTACATTATCCCAGCCTGTCTTGTTTATTTTGCCAGACGCCACCTGGAGCCTGTGATGGGCAGAGATGCCATTAACAAGCACCAGTCCCCCTTCCGCCACGCCTTCTGGGTGTGGTTTGTTGTGCTTTGGGCCATCTCCTGCCTCATGTTTGTCACAGCCAACATCATCCTGACCGACACTAAGACATGAGAACTTCTTATCTTAATCTTCTCGGGCCGGTTTCTCTGTACTTGTACTCGAGGCCTTACTTGCTGCTGGTTGGACAGTGTGCCTTTTTATGGGACTTTTGTTGCATAGATTGTATGTAATGAAGAGTAATTTATCAAAACTCTAAGGGACCAAAATGTCAAATGTTCATGTTTCATTCTAAAAATCTGGAAAGAGTGCACAACAATAATGAAAAGGGAATTTATTAAAATCAACTTTTGTCAACAAACACCTGATGGCCTCAGGTTTTCACACGGTTTTTAACGTAGAGCTTGGGTCCGTCTTTGGTTTCTTAAACGCTTTTTTTGTTTTATTTGTTGAAATCCTCTTTTTGTTTTGTTTTCTGCGACAAAAAAGAAAGGAAATGGGAAGTAGGAGGAGTCTGGAAATTCTCTCAAGAGCAGGTTACAATGCAACCTGTAGATCAAGATTCTCGTATAGCTTTAGCTTTAGCTTCATCATAGTGAATTGCACAGGTAGGCGGGTCGGTAAGTGACAGGTACGCTAGCAAATTATTTTATTTGCTTTTTAACAAAATACTTAAGGATATGCAGGAGGATTTCAACTAATTTGATGAAACACATTTTAGAAACCAATTGCGGAATACAGCTTTACATAATTTGATAAAAAAAAAAGATATAAATGGGCTTCAAATGACCAATTTCCTTTTGAATGCGCTCGTACAAAGTGCAGAAATGTTCAGATTGTCGAGAGTGTTTCATCTGGAAAGTTGTAGAAATCGCCAGACAGCGTTTTGTCGGATGCCATTTATTTGATACTCTGCTCAGATGAAGCTGCAGAAAAAGTTGGTGTGTATTTGCTGAGTGAATCACTGGACCTTCGGCACAGAATGTTCCAATAAAAATATGTGAGAGCCACTGAAAGAGCCAAGTGGCGACAAGAATAAGAGCCTGTCGCGTCCAGACTCGCGTCGGTTGCCATCGACGCAGCTAAATAATGAAAGTGCGGGGGAGAAAGTAAGAGAAGAAATGGGGAATGCATCACTTCAGTCTCGCTTCCAATTCGTCACCAGACGTTGGCTTGATATCTTCATTCCCTCTGTGAACAGAAGAGAAGACAGACAGGCCTCCAGGAAGAGCTCCATCTCTGTTTATCACCAGGAGTTCATGTGCAGGCCATGTCTCTCGTCTTTTACTGCCCCTGCCTCCTCTTTCATGACTCTGGCAGGCTTGACTGCATCTATCACACAGCCCCATCACCTGACAACTTAATGGTGATCTACAGCTCCTCACTTCTTGCTGTGGGGAAGCCGTCAGTGACCCAGAGTGAAGGCTGGGACCGATTGTAGCTCCACAGCCTTGCGCTGCACTTTCTGTGCCAAGTTTGGTAACATTTGGTTCCTTTTTTTTTTTTTTCTATCTGAGTCTTGTCTCTGTTTATGTAGTCACTTATACTGCCCTTATATTTCCATCTCTGTGCCTTTTTAAATGTGCCGTCTCTGTGACATTCCTCCCTCATTAAAGGAACAGTGTGTAGGATTTGGCAGCATGTTGCAGCTCAGTATTCCTTACCTCACCCCTCTAAGCATGTCGGAGAAGCTACAGTAGCCTGTAAGTATCATTACAACTCACAATGTGTGGAGCGGTTCGGTTTGATACAGTATGGCATGTGTTTTTTTTTGCGTTTCCAGTGGGCATTGCACCAAAATAACTATTTATTATGTTCGGGACCCTTCCCTTGGGGTACCAGTTAAATGGTGACAAACACAAAATGAGCAGGAAAAAAAGAGCTGGACGTCCTCCGCTTTTGTCTGTTTTGCGTTCGATTGGCGTCGTCGTTTGTTGTCGTACTGTACCAAACGGAAACCATACCATAATGGAAAAAACAGTCAAACGTGGCGGCCTCCTTAGAGAAGACTTGCTGACATTCATACATACAGGAAGGGCTGGGTTTTAAACGGGTTGTTTTTTAGCAGGAAATTGGCTTCATTTTAACGCCCGCCATGCATGCCTCCTCTCGGGCTTCCGTAGATTACCACAGCTGTGGGGTTTTTTGTGTTTGGTTGCACTGTAAGATTTACGTTTTCACATAATTGTGGTTTTGTTTTGAAACTTGTTTTTGAATCATTTCTTTATTTGTATAAAGTGTTTTTTTTGTTTTGTTTGTTCCTAAGATTTTATGTTTCTTCAAGTGCTTCTTTAGATAAAATAAAGGCTGAAAAAAGATTTGGGCAGGAAACGTCACACAGATGTTTATTTGAGTGCAACAGATGGCGTGAGGTCACTCTCTGGTTTTTATCGTTCTGTCAGTTCTGTCAGGCCTCCACCGTTTGTTCGATCTCCAAGTCTGTGCCCTTGCACACTGCAAGTACTGACCCCACACACACACACACACACACACACACACACACGGTCAGTTCTGCCAGAGCTGTGTGCGCCCCCTGCTGGCACCCCTGCTCCAAGAACCAGCACATCATTTTTTTGCTGGTGTTTCATCTTGTCATTTTGACATCCTTTCATGTCTCTGAACAGTTTTCTCTCCTGCACCAAAGTCCAAAGGAGCTGCTGGTCTACAGCTGGTGCCGCTTCGGTAAGTCTGTCACTAAGGTGAGTCCAAATAAAGGATTTGAGCGGGTGGTGTGGACTGAGACGAAAGACATTACTATACAAGTAAATGTAGGAACAACCGAATAAATCGTGCTGATGAAATGCTCTTTCTACATTTAGGCTTTCATGTATAATTTATTGATTCATTTATGAATGAGTACACTGAGTAGAGTCATTTGTCCTGACCTAAATCAAGTTATGATCTTAATTCCTTAACGTATTTATAATTTCAGCACTTTCTGTCCTCCATTATTCAGTTGATCAGGCGAAAAGGCAGAAAGTTCAATTCCGGCTTCATCTTTTTATGGAAATTCTGCACAGTTGGAGAGCTTCTCCCAAGATTGTCCTTGACACACACCATCTGCAGTTGTGACCCGCAGCTTTATTACTAGATTTATTAACTCTGGCTGGTTCAGGTGTTTTTGTGAGGCCTGTTTGCCCCCACAGGTGTGCCTACCGAGGGGGTGGTGGGGTGGCGTAAGCGATTATGCTTCTATCTGGCGCTTAGCAGCAGCAGCAGTAGCAGCAGCAGACGGGACACTATTCTCAGTCCTGCTCGTGGCTCATTACCATGTCCACTCCGTCCACGGTCGTGCCGTACGACCACACCGTGCTCACCTTGCGGTTTCGACGAGACTGGACCACAGTAAACGCAGCTGCTACAAGGTGTAAACATGAATACATTAAAGGCGACACGGCGGGCTTACTCTGAGGATGCTGCTGAGAAATCAGAGGGAGGAGTTGCAGCAAACAGAAATGTTAAAGCCGCATTAGGCAAGAATCACTGGAAAAAAAACTGCTGATTGTTTATTTTCCTCCCGATGATATTATAGTAAAATCTGCCTGATTTGAGACACCAAAGACACAACGGATTCCAAGGATTTAACTTGACGGTCAAGGAGGTGGACTGTCGGCGTCGTCACTATCGTCGTAGCTGTTGCGTGACACATTTAACAAGCAGTCGTACTGTTGCCATAAATGCCATAAAAGTTTGTCCTCTTTGTCTTGCCGTCCACTGCGCTCGGGAGACGGTCATCACATTCATGCTCGTCGCACTGTGGAGGAGAATGAAGATAGCCATGTTTCGTACGCAACATCCGTTTCCCGGACAACGCCACCTCACACTACAGGATTATTTGGTCTGATAATCTGTTCAAATCGGAAGACACCCACGAATGTCGTAAAGACCAGATTGGGACAGAAATGTGGCCAATTATCCTCCGCACACAACGGATTCTTATGGAATCAGAATTACCTTGATCAGGATAATCTTATCATCCCATCCATTTTCTACCGCTTTATATGCTGTGCCAATCTCAGCTGCCATGGGGCGATAGGCAGGGTAAACCCTGGACAGTTGGCCAGTCCATCGCAGGGCCACATATAGAGACAAACAACTACTCACTCTCACATTCACTCCTATGGTCAATTTAGAGTCACCAATTTACCTAATCCCCATATTGCATGTTTTTGGACTGCGGGAGGAAGCCGGAGGACCCGGAGAAAACCCAGGCACACACGGGGAGAACAGGCAAACCCGGGTCTTCTTGCTGCAAAGGCAAGAGCTGTTATCGTCCCATGCCTAGGAAATATGTGTAATAAGTCTATCTCCTTCCAAAAACCTCACACTGGCCTCAAACCACTCTGTAATCCTTCAAATTTAGATGCTAAGTTAGCACAAACAAATTGAGCCGGAGACTCTGCAGAGACACATGCGGCTCGCTTTGCTTCCTCGTGTTTGTATCGATGTGAGGATGAACATTTCTCTCCAGGTGATGGGGAGTGTTGGCTTTTCAAGCACATAAGGGGGAAAAAAAAAAAAAACGAGGGAAAATGAGATTGTCATCCAGAGATTTTCAATCTCTGTGGGACTGACAGGCTGTGCGATGGGGCTCAGCTCTCTCTATTACAGCTGCCGGGTCAACAAGCTTGCTGTCTGCTGTCAGCTCGCTGCTTCGCTGAGAAAACCCTTCACTGGAACCACAGACTCTTGACACCTGTCCGGTTAACAGACTCGGGCCATGACGCGCGGGCTGTGCATGCAGCGACGCCTCACAGCTCCCTGTCATTCATAAACACCCAGACTCCCGCAGAACTGTACCTCAACAGGCGGGAAGCTGCTCAAGCTCAACGCAGAAACTCCTCTTACACGGCCGCATGTTGATTTGTAAAATGTTGCCCCGGGGTTGAGTCAGGAGGAGGGATGATGAAGGTGTCGTAGACCTGGCAGGTCCTGGAGATCCTCATTCTTCTCATGAGGCGACACAACGACCTTACAAACACTTTGTTTGGATTCAAAGATGAGGAACAAGTAGACGGTGAAGAAGACAGAGTAGACGGGGGAGAGGAAACAGGCGATTGAGATTGTTACCTCCTCAGAATAAATCAAGTGAGACGTAGAGAAGCTCATTGTCCCCATAGAGACCATTCAATATGTTTTCACTTCCTATATTTTTTTTTATGTACAGTTTATGGGCCAAAAAACATCTGAATCGCCCCCTGGTGGCACAGAAACACGTGCGTATCTGACTAATAAGATAATTATTCAGTTAATTCCCCAGCTGACAAATCACCATAATATTCTCAGAGCCGAGTCATTTACTCACAGTCCTGCAGCTCAGTTTATTGCTGAGTTTATTATCGTGATGTGTGTGTCCCGGCTTTTACTGCAGACGTGCACTGGTTCCCGCCCTGCTGTGACAAAAATAACCTCTCTGGCATGAAAACAGTAAACACTGATAATTGTATGAAAAAGAAAAAAAGATGTGTTGACGTGTCTGCAGCTTCGAGGGGGAAGAAATATCGGAATCGCTTTCAACCTTCAGAAATGTATTAATGATTCATTTGTCGTATTTCTTGACGTTAATCAGAGCGAGAGCGTGGGGATGGATGTGCACTCGTGCGAAGCTGCAGTGGAATCTGATCTGTAATCAGTCCATAAAGACGTGCTAAATGTCCATTAAAACTTTGATTTGCCTCCAAAAAGACTTGAAGACAGATTCATAAAAAGGCTCATCTCGTAAAATCTAGGCCAACTTAAGTCTATGATAGTTTCTGAATTATGGAATTGGAACTTTAACTTGCAATTAAATGTTATTTTTCCAACTGATTTTTTTTTTTGCTATCTTAATATAAAACTAGTCAGACTAGCAAAGGCAATATTGCATTGTAAAAATAATTAAAAGCACAGATATAATCAAACCACAAACTTTATTTAAACAGTAGTGCACTATCAGATCAAATTAAACAGCAAACATAAAACAACTAATGAAATATAAAGTACTATCCTATAAAAATAAACCAAATTTTAACCCATGCACAGAAACTACTAAACACTACAACTACAAATACAATCAAATCAAATCACATTTTTATTCTTTTATGGTGGTTCAAATTACTTTTGTGTAGTAATATTTGTTTCTTGCACCAAGTGGAGGAATTCTGCTGTTTCCTCATTAGTGCACACTCTCCTCTTCCCACCTGCTGTGTCCACTTCTCCCCACAGTCTTTGACTGCGCCCGTGTATGTACATGAGTGTATCATGTGCGACGGTGTTTGTCTGCGCGTTTGACTGAGCAGATTAAGATTGTTTTTTCTGTCACACACGTGGTGACTTTCCAGCGTTCTCCTCTCCCACCTGCAAATCCATGGCCTCGGGTCGTGTCTGCCTCGGCAAACAGGGAATCGATCGAGTCACCGTCTCAATCACTGCACTGACAAGGTCACAACGTGAAATGTAGTCGAGGGAGGAAAAAAAAAAAGAAGAAGCTACGATTAAATATTTACAGGTGTGACTTTTATGTATCCGTCTTCCAGATTCGTCTTTTTCTTCTTCTTCAGTGATGCATCACAGATCGCCCAAATGGACATATTTGTCGTATCTGGAGTCGGCTTTGATGCCGTGAGAAGTGTACAAGTCTCTGCGCTCAATTAAACTTTTCTCAGAGGAATTCGACTCGAGGTCCAAGCTGTCGCTGCGACTTTGAAATTTTACAGCGGCGTCACTTAAGATTCAGGCTGCATTTCAACAAACTGTATCTCCCTCACCTCTGTCTTCTTTCATCTGGAACCATCTGTTCCTTCTGTCTCCACCTTCCCCTGCTGCTGCTGGATGTTTGTGTGCAGCACAGCTGTTAGATTTTGTGAATAACAGTGTTCGAGCTTCAGGGTGCGCTCACACCAGCCCTTTATTATTATTCAGTCCAAGACCTCTGAGGCATACCAAGGAACCAGACTGTGGTCTTCTTGAGAGAGGTGAACTCTGGAGCAGTTCATTACTGGTGTGAACTCTATCAGAACCTTTCACTGGAAGCGAAACATTTTCTGTTGCGCTCTAGTACCTTATGTCACACAAACAGGGTAACACCGCCTGGGCTCTATATAGTACATACTATAGGGAAGTTGCCATATTTTGGCCTTAAGATACAGTAGATTTAATGGGTATTCAACCATGGCAACCTAAGCCTTGTTCCGCTGTCTGTTGTGGAAACAGCTTGGCGAGTTTCAGCGTTGGCGAGTTTCACCGTTGTCTTCTGGAGTTCGGAATGGCCGAGAACCGCGTCCAGAGATACTTTTCGCATGACGAAACTCCTGTAGTTGGTACCACTCAGGGAGAAAATCCTGGCCTGGCCTTGGAACGAGCTAGCAAGTCTTCAAAGTAGCTGTGTGTCATCGAAGTGGTTCTCACCCATACGGGTTCTCCTGCAGTAAACGGCTGAAACTCGCCAAGTTGTGCCCGGCTCCAGGGGTGACGTGTGGCAGTGTCATGAAACCACACATGACGGCGGTTTCCTTGTTTGCAGAAGTTTCAACAAGAGATAGACCTTGTGTCGTAGAGAGCGCCGGGTGCAGTGATATCATCCGGAGAACGTTAACATGTAGAAACAAAAATTTCTACCCTGGTGTCAATCGCTCAGCCCGACGGATCGACAATTGTGCGACAAATTCTCTAGGCTGCCAACGCAGCGGTTCATAGGCGAGTCATGTGACATCCGGAGTTCGATAGATAGATTAGAAAGTTAAAAAGCGGCCACAATAACTTGATCGTGGTGAAAAAATAAGGTAAATCGATTTACGATCTTTTATGATCATCATTCGATTATTTTGGCCAGTGTCATCATGACATGAAAGTTTCATATCGTCCCATTCCTGGTCTTCTCTAGAGTCTCCAAATGTGGGGACACTATGACTTTACCCATTTGTCCAGTATAGTCCGTAGTCCTCTCTCTCAAGAATAGGAGGAGTATTACCTCTTCCGCTGTCGTAGGCTCATTCCCGTTTCCCCTCTTCTACGCCTTCTCTTTTTTTCCCCTCTTACCTCGGAGCCTTGCCCTTGATCTAGGTCAGTCCTCCCAAAGCTTGTGTGTGTAGGGTACAAATTGAAAGCAGGCTTTGGATGTCATATCTAATTAGTCTCCGTGTGCCTCGTTCCTCCGCTCACCTCTTCCCTTCTCGCCCCATCCCTCCATGACTTTGGTCCATTAATGCCAACCTTGGCCTCCAATTTGTTCTTAACCAAATGAGCAGTCAATCAGGCCCCTTAATTATACCCTTACATGTCCACGGTCACTCCCGCGATGTTTGGAAGTCACTTCAGCTCAGGGGCGACGACGTGTACACCTGTGTCATCCAGAGAATCTCAGTTGGTCAGCACATCAATTCGAACTCTTTGCCAAAGTTGAACATTTTTAACTGGAGTGTTTGCCGCGATTGACGTGGCAAGGGTTGGGTTGGGGTTATTGTTTTACTGTTTTGTAAAAAGACTTCTTTTCCTTTTCCATATCACCTCTCTCAACCATGTTCACTCCAGCGTGTGCTGAAATTCACCACACAGTCGGTGTTGTCCCACACTTGAGCGTCATGAACGTGGGTGAATATTGATGTTCGTGTTCCTGAGTGGAATTGTGAGTGTGGAAACGACTGAATTAGCCTTCCGATGAGCTGTTTGATGAATAACTATGTATGTACTGTATTTATCATTGTCACGACCTACGGTGACTCTGGAAAAAAATACACTGTAAGCAAATCACGTTCACGAGCAGATTTTCAGCCTCGCGTGTGTCTAATGTGAAGCCGGAAAACAAAAACATGGCAACAAATGGCTTGTTTGTGCACCACAGCTTACGGAAAATCAGGTTGATTTCCCCTCATTGTATTGGTCATCAACGGGTGAAATAGGAGTCTGAGAGGGAGACGTGAGCTCCATCACCTGGAGGAATATGCTCCGGGCCAGTGGAGGAAAGTGACGTATGGCTTTAATATCCCGTCCCAACAGCTCGTTGCACTGCCATGATCCATAAGTTTGTCCGTTTGATAAACAGCGCTGCCCTTGCTGTCTCAATAATCTGAGCCAGTCCGTCCGAGCGCTCTCCAAGGACCAACAGGATGTGTCTGTTTTTATGTGCGGTATTTATGTGGATGTGACAAAATATTTGTCCTTCTGAAACTTTGCCCCCCGTCTTCGAAATTGGCCCTGAGATTTACTCTCGTCTGACTGCAGCGTCCTCTTTTTTTCTTGTTTCGTTATCATCATAAGCAAGCAGCCCGCCTGGGAACAGGGTGGTTAAATCTTACGCTGCCGCGTCTCACCGCTTGTGTGACACTCTGATCGTGAAGTGGTCGTGGGAACTGTGCAGGTTTAAGTCGCAGGTTAGAGTCCCGGGGATTCCGCCTGAGCTTTCTTTAAGTCCTCTTTGCTCGGCGCTAACTCCCGATTGCTGTTTGATGCCAAGAACGTGTGGGAATGTTTTTTTTTTTCCACAGGAGTCACTTTTCATTTGGAGCCTGAAACTAAAGTCCTGACAGCGACAATCCATCACTAACACTCACTATTAAAGTGATAGTTCAGGGTTTTGTTCTTTTTTTTTTTTTTTTCAACCTGAGCTCTCATCTGAAAACATGGCTGCCAGTGGGGACACAATGAAATACAGATTTTAGCCGCAACTTAAAAACTGTTTTTACAGGCGCTTGTTTACGACTCGCTCTCCCACACCAAAGTCCATAGAGAAAATCAGTGATTTTAACGAGTGGGGGACACAGGAGCTGCTGCTCTACTGCTGCCTCGTTTGTTAGGTTTGTGTCACTGAGGTAAATGAAAACAGACGATTTCATACACAGAAGTCACAAAATAACACATTTTGTGACTAATGGAGGCATCAGGGGATTAGTAACTCATGTGTACTGTGAGGAAAAAAACACAGATTTTCTCTATGGACTTTGGTGAGTTCAGTTTCTAGTGAAAAATAGCTGTCTAACGAAAAAATTAATTACAATAAATAAAATTATCAGGAGATTAACGTTCTTTTTGGCCTAGCAAACTTTGTAGTTTTATTAACAAGCTGTTGCAACAACTAGTAACATTGTATGCAGTGCTACCAAGCTAGCAGACCCCCGAACCGTAGGAAGGAGACCACTGAAGACCGCTAGCTCCTTTAGCTCGGGTTAGCTCATCACGGCAACGACAAGTCGAACCACAGGACTCTGTCTGCGTTGAAGAACAGCACTTTATTCACAGCACTGCAGGCTGATACGCAGGCTCTCTTATTATTGTGCGGCTCTCACAATAAGAGGAATAACTCAAAATATGCAGCGTGACAGAAATATTGTCTCAGATAAATCTCAGATAGATAAAAATGTGAGTTAACTATGACATTAATGCGATTAATTGCAATGAAATGTTTTAAACATTTGACAGCACTAGTATTTTAACTTGGAAATAATGAAAACGTGGACAAACAACTGTATTTATCCTTTGTCGATCACAGTTACACCATCTAAATGATGTGTTACTCTTGCAGGCGCTGCAGTATAAAGTTTGTAAGCGCTGTATGTAACCGCGGATCACTTCGCCTAATGACTAAACTATTTCTCCCCTTCACTCTGACCTGACGGGCTCTCTGAGAAGCCAGCAGACGGGAGGAAAACACTTTGCATTTTCAACGAAAGTAAACATCCATGGTTCCCCTTTACTCGCCGTTATGTCGATCACAGCAGGAACTCCACAGTTTCCCTGCCGCTTGTACAGGAATACAAAGCGTGTGTAGCACCCTGTGACAGATGTGCACCTATTATTTCGCAAGAAAAGCGATCAATGAGTGGGACTCATTAGGGCAATGATTGGTGTCGTCAGTCGCTTCAACCAGGTAGATTTGTGCTGTAATGATCAATGCTAATGTATGCTTGGATCCCGATGCGCTCGGTAATTATGGGATAGTTTCCCAGCACGTTATGGATTAGCACATTACTGCTCACATTGTTGGCGCTCCTTATCCGTTCCCCCTCTCCACCCCCTCCAGACCTTGGCACATTCACGTGTCCACTCTGCCACGGCGAGCCTGACTTGTCAACAGCATCGTCTCTCACTGAGCGACGTGACAATGACATTAGTGTGCAAGACATTAGGCACAACAGAGGAGACTCGTCGGTGACAGTGACTTATTTCCTACTTTGTTTTTTCCTTCTTCCTTATAAATATTGGTTGTATTATTCATTTACTACCAACTCTTTTCGTTTAATGACGCTTTCAGGGTATAATCAGATACTTTACAGTTATCCTGACCATCACAGCTGTGGGTGTCTGAACTTCACCAGGTGAAATCTCTGATCCAACCTTCCAGAGGACGTTTGCCTCCATGTTGGAAAGCACAGAAGCCGTAAGACCACGTGCCATGGTGATCTGGAGGAGGAAAACGGCAAAGACGTCGGTTGCACCCTGTCCGGCAATGACAGGTTGGTTTGGACCTTTTTACCCTTTGACCTGAAATGCAGGTTCTGCCACAGTACACAAAGTTTTGATATTTGTCAATGTCTGCCTCATACAACGTCCGCAAAAGTGAAGCCAAAACAACTGCAATGCAGATCCACGACGTGCCACATTTACAGAGACCGAGCAACGTTTTAGTTGCCAATGGATATGTGGAGTAAAGGAGGCCAGGTTTGTGGGAGTCAAACTCAACTGGGGAAATTCATGTTAAACATTCTCAAATTCCATCTTCATTTTTACCAAGAAGAGCAATGAGTTAAAGTTATTAAAGTTGTATGATCTGGTTGAAAACACTATTAAGTTGATAACTATTTAGTTCCATTTAGAATATTGCTGTGTGTGTGTGTGTTGGTCGGCCTCAGGCCTCCTTGTGAAAGAGGAGCAGATGCTATAAACTTCTTTCTTCTTTCTGCTCCATTTAATCAGAAAATAGAATTTATGATGAGGTTCAATTATTAATTTTTTTTTATGAATGAAATAGAATTCCAAATTAAAAAGAAATGAATGACATAATTACTTTTTCAGAAAAGAAATGTGAGGTTTATGTAACTGGCCGTAATAGAGATGATATAATGATATAATACATCCATATGAGAGGTTTGTGAAGGTCTGGACAATAAGAAAACACGATTTCTTCATCTCCACCAGAGTTTTTCTTTTTGCAATGCAGGATTTACTCTCTGCCACTTAACAAGCCGATTGTTTGGATTTGGGATTGGGATTTGGATTTGGGGTTTTTCCTGCATCTGTGTTTGACCACTGCACCAAAATCACGAGCACACTTAACGTCTTTATGAAGTGACCCAGTGGGACGGCGTAGGCCGCTTATTTTTGGAAACAAATCCATTTAAATCTGCCTAAATAAATAAAAAAAATCCAATTTGCCTGCAGTCTGAGCTCAGCCGTTGTCTTTGTTTGTTTCTCTGTGTTTGGAGACCGTATCCTTTGTTTTGGGAAGAGAAGCAGCTGTGAACGGACGTTTCCACATCCGCTGGGATCCGTGGCACTCATTGTGTGGTGGAAAGAAAATTGTTTTGGGCGATAATGAAGGCTCTGTGAGCTCACCCTCTGACCTTGCTGCTGATTGTGAGCGCGTCCACTCCAGCGTGCGTGTGCCGGCCCGCTGACCGTCGCCTGGCACGACACTGGGAGGAGGTTTGAGGCTTTACAGTACGTCACTTTAAACAGCCTTGAATGAATGTAAATGTGACCCTGTGTGATCTACTTCTTAATAATGTCGCCGAAGCAGTTATCATTGTTTGTGCTGTTTTTTTTTTATCTCTGCCTCCGAGATTGGATTTGAGATTGGCGGCCGAAAATCTCATTAGTCACAATGTCAAGTTTTAATTTCCACCAAATCCGCCGTCCATTTATGTAAAAAAAAAAAAAACATGGACGCAGAGGATCATCCTTCCTCCAAACTGACACCTCGAAGGGTAAAGCCATGATGGAGATGTCTATCAGAGGAGCTGCCAAGGTTCAGTGTCAAGGTTGGACACGTAAGACATAAATGAGCGGTATGAGATTGTGCAGCCGTGCGAGACGTTGTTGTCGGCCGCGCTGCTCGTGCCGAGGCGTCATTGGCATGTTCTTGTTCTGCTCCATCATCATGGATCACCAGAAGAAAAACCCCTGGAGGAAGAATCCTGTTCTCTCCAGCGACCTTTTCAACTTTTTCTCAGCACGTCAGGTTTTTCATATGCTCACAGAAAAATATCTCAGCTTCTTCTTGATTTGCTGCCACAACAAAAACAAAAACAAACCTACAGTCAATCAGTTAAACCATAATAACGATCTTCCTATTATACCACTTTTACATTTACAGTAATAAACTAAGACTACCAGCCCTCTGGTTAAAGCTCCGCCTCCAAAACACTCATCATGACATGGAAAAGGACAAAACACACGTTAGGGCCCAAGTCACCAATGGCAGGGAGCTAAACGGCGTTATCCTTCAGATTATTATTATATCCGTGGCTTTGCGGTCATTTTTGATGGAGTTCACGTGCATTAACACTTGGCATGGAGGTCAGGTCTGGCAAAAACGCAATATTGGCATAGTTCCCAGACCTCAAGGGCTCTATAGTGCCCCCTAAGTGAATTTTGGCTTCCATTATACCGACATTATTAACGCGCCAATTTGTACTAGAACACATCAAAGATGAAAAGTTGACGAAAGCGGATTCAAAAACGGCGCGGCCACGGCCACCCTCAGGGTTTGGGCGAATATTCCCCCCATTCGCCACGAAACAGGAAGTGCCCTATAACTTTGGCATACATCGTGTACCACTGAATTACCCGAAACTTGGTGGGAAGATGTTACAGACCAAGACAAACATAACAAAAAAAGTCGACAGTAACCATGGCCTCAACTCAACAGGAAGTTGGCCATTTTGAATCTTGGCGTCCATTTTTGTCAATTTGCACGCTACGTAAATGAGCAAGACACGTTAAAGTCGAAAAGTTGTCGAAAGGTTTTGCGGATTCAAAAGTGAGGTCAGGGAACTTCTGCACTTCCCGAAGGTCTTTTGTAATGTTAGACATTACATGTTGTTTTGGTAATATTTGTTATGTTTTTTTGCAACAAAAAGGTCTGTATTTATGTCATGAATACTTCCCACCTTGTACTTTTTCAGGCCTCTGGTCAAAGCTCCGCCTCCAAAACAGTTGTTTGTTTTTGTAATGGTTGCAATGGTTTCGTAAAATCGCATTGACTTATTTCTATGGTAAGGAATTTTTTTTGTTGTAATGTGAGTAGCTTATTTCTGTAGCATTAAGTAAAAAAAGAAATTGTAAATATT
Organism: Solea senegalensis; assembly: GCF_019176455.1. NCBI lineage: Eukaryota > Metazoa > Chordata > Actinopteri > Pleuronectiformes > Soleidae > Solea > Solea senegalensis. The sequence continues at coordinate 4,589,247 of NC_058038.1, read as the reverse complement.
TGTTGTGGTAACTAACCAGGTATTAGTTACCAGTATTAACGTCTTGAGACCACAAATGATTTATTCTATTTTGATGCAAAGTCAATTTTCAGGTTTGGGAGCACAGGAAGCCGAGCAGAAGCTGCGAGTGAAGATATTGACATCGTCTAATCTGCTTAGAAAAAAATAAGTTTTACTTTTCCAAAGTGCAGATTAATGAATGTGCCTTGAATTCTCAGATAAAAGGTTTAAAGCAAATCTGCTCTGACTGGACGTAAACAGATGGGACTTTTTTAGTGTTCAATTAATGTTCAATTAATGTACATACTGTAAATACAGTATGTACTACACTTGACTCAGCCTCGGCCGCTAAGAGTCTCCCTCGGGTTTTGATCTCTGCCACTAAATATGTGAAAATGAGTCTTTTACTCCTCACTTTCCCAAAAAAGAAAGTGAGTGTGTCAGCATCCAGTGACGCCTCTCTGACTGTTTCATCTTCAGATAAGACATAAGAAGAAGGCGAGGCTCCTCCTGCAGCGAGTGTGTGTGTGTGTGTGTGTGTGTGTGTGTAAATCTGAGCGAACACGCTGGCAAATGTGGTTGGAAGTGCAGAAGGGAAGTGACAAGTATAAAACTAATATGTGTCTTGGGGGCTGAGAGAGACAGACTCATTTCCAGCTGATAAAATGGCCTTTCCTGCTCTCTCAGCCGTCCCCTTCATAGCATCACATAAAGAAAAGAAAAAAAGGTAGGGAGAAGAAGTGAGACTCACATTTTTTCTCCCCACTCATCAAAAGCTGATTTCTCCGGCAGCTTTTTTCACTCCCCCCTTTGTCTTCCTCCTCCTCCTCCTCCAGCATCAGCACCTTTGCTCCAAATCTTTCAAACCCTGTTCGTTCCACCCTGGATCAATGTTGTGTGACTTTCCTGTCCATGTTTTTCGGTGAGTAAAAGCTGCCTGAAGTAAACGCGTGTCGTGGCTGTCGCTCTGCACAAATGACCGGTTACATATGTTATTTTTTATTTCAATGTCAAAAACTGCTTCAGAAAAGTCTTACCCTATAAGACCGAAGTGCTAAAGTGACACGTTATTTTACCTCTTGTCGTTGATGCACTTCTAGGCTGCATATTCACAGGGTTTTTTAACCCCGAGAACACTGCTGCTTTTTTCCATTACTATGTTAAAACATACAGCATATACAGAGGGTATAAGAAAGTGTCTTATATCCTTTTATTTCCAGCACAACCAAGGTAATCTGATGAGAAAAAAATAATAATTTGCACCATCTATATAAACAAAAAAAGTACTAAAAAGTTTTTAGTATTGCTACTTTATATCACTGCTAAAAATGCAATATAAAATGAATCAGAACTTTTTTGAATTGCACTTTTTAACGCCTGAATAAACACAAAGCCCCAGGATGTCCATATAAGGAGTTATGTGTATTGTTCCCACGGCAATTTACCACAGGTGCACCATTATCAAACTGTGCCCTCCCCCAAAGTTCAAGCAGTTATCCAAATTTAAGAAGTGACAACCCTAATCAATAAATGTCCCTGTGTTTACCCCGATGACACAAAGCAAATGTCCTCACCCAAACTCTGCCTGCACCGCTCTCACATTCAAATCACACACACACACACAAACATAGTCATTTAACTGAATCTAAAGTTCTGTCTTCACGCCTGTGCGGGACATTGATGAATCTCTACTGCAATGCATTGATAATGTAATCCAGGGACACATCAATATTTATTCATCATCGTAATTACGCTTTCCGAGGATGCGGCGCTTGAACAAAAAAAAAGAAGAAAGAAGCCGCAACTGATTAATGTGGTTATATTTTATTCCATGCAACTTATGCAGGAAAATGTTCAACCAGGCAGAATTTATATTCTCATTAGAGTCGACACAAGGCCGCGTAAAGTGTCAACTCATTCAGATGTCAGAGTCAGTTTGGGAGGATCTGTTTCGTCTGTATCGCCGCCGAGACTCCGTCTCGTATAACTTAGATTTATATGCCGCTGGTTTACTTTGCCAAATTTGTTTGGGAGGGAAATTTAATTGCCGACGTCCTCGCTGTACTGTGTCAGTCATAAAAGACTTAATTAAAGTTTGTTTTTTAACTGTGTTGTCTAAATATCGACGGGGGGGATGTGGTCGTTGGACTCGCTGGAAGCGGCTACGTTGGCACAAATGCGGTGTTTTCTGTGTTCAGATCTGACGCAGTCACGTTAGGGTTTTCTGGTCTGGACTCAGTTTCACTCACTCATACAAAACTGAACACACACCAAAACAGTCCTTTCCTGTACAGTGTTTCTTCACTTCATAGGAAAACTTCAATGGAAAAATGTGAAGGAAAATTCGCTAGACGAGAGGAACCCAAACTTACGGCCCGTGGGCCACATTTGGCCCTCCAATTGATTTCATACGGCTTGCCCCTTAAAATCAAATCATTTTCTGTTTTTCTATTAAGATTCATTTTGCATTATAAATTTATTTTTATTGTAAATTATGCATCGTTCCATATTAACACAAATGCTTTTATTTTGAAAAAATTGGACATTTTTTTTTGAAGCCTTGTGATTTTTTCTGTGATTTGCCGAGTCAGTCTTTGAATACTGGAGCTTCACAGGCATCTCCTGCAACTCCTGCTCCCATTGGATGGTTCAAGCTGTCAATCACACTGGTGTCCACCCAAATCATGCTGTTTTGAAGAAGACCTGAAACTAGTGTCAGAGTTCATTAAGTCCTCAGGACAGTGTTTACTGATGCTGAAAAGTCAAGTGAGATGGAGCAGACTTCCATCAAGTCTGCTACTCTTGCAACCACCGTAGTCGCCCCCCTGGTGGCAATGCGTTCTGGATGGCGGCTTCCTAAGTGTGTGCCCTATCCAGGACCATTTCCTCTTCAAGGATCTGGCTTCCAACTGGGTTTGGTCCTGCTCTGTCCCACAAGACTCAAGGTTCCTTATCTTGTCTGACCATTTGATTTTAAAGATTCTTCTCAGATGATGGGTGTTTATGAAGGTTTGCATCCTGTGCTGTGTCACGTTTGTTGTTCTCCATGTCTCAGATCATGACATGGAGAAGGACTGATTTGACATTGGAGTTGAAGTTTGGTGGCCTGACAGAATGAATGGACACAAATTCACACAGAAACACTTGAGGAAAGTCTTCCAAGAAGACGTGTGGAAGCTGTCATAGCTGCAAAAGTGGCGCCAACTCCATACTAAAGTTCTTTATATGTATTTGACTACGTCATTACAGTCCCTGTCTGCGTGATGGTCAGACATCCCATTACTTTTGTCCATATAGTGTTGGTGTGTTTGATTGAGGAGTTTCATTATCTCCTCCCCTTTCAGTCTATGCTCAAGGACAAACACTAGAAAGCAACGAGGGCCCCTTTCCTTAGCGTTAAGGGGAATTCAGACTGCCATTAAAATGGCTGACGCTGGTCCCATCACTCAGTTCGGGACCTTCCTAGGCTGATTTGGCTGATTCAGATGCAGCCAATAATCTCATCTGTCAGAAAACCAATACGTCGCTGGACAAACTGCAAAAACTCAAGGCTTCAAAACAGCATTGATTTCTCGCGTCGGGGGGTTTGAGTCGTGGGCAAACCACTTTTTGAGGCTTCGTCTTCACACAGATCGTGATTGCTTTCTGCTTTTTGAATTCGCTTTGTTCCATGTCTGTTTTTGTTTCCTGTGTGTTCTCTGGATTTAGATTTCCACAACACTAACGCCTCCCTCTTTTTATCTTTAGACCAGCGAGGACGTTATCTGAGATTGACGTCACGTTCCAGATGATGTCGGAATCTCACGGGTCACTTCCCATTTTCCGCTGCAATCATGGCGCAGGTAATTATCTGTTGGGCGAGGCGAACGCATATTGAGCAGCTTCTCATTGAAGATGTGCTTTTTTTGAAGGCTGGATCAACTATCGAGACTCATTTCCTGTGCAACTTTTTCTCTTTGTAGACTGAGCACTGTCGAGTTTGTGCCTCGGGAGATTTTACTGCACATGCAGATAAGGCTGTGACGACACTTCGCAGCTAAAAACTGACTGCAGCCATTCAAGCAAAGAATGAAATGTCTGTGAACCTAAGTTTATCATTATCTTTCGAATATTTAAATACATTTTTTAATGCTGTTAGACAGCCTTTTCCATCAGGAAACGCAGGGTTTTTGTCTCTTTCTGTAAACGGTTTACTTCCTGTACACAAGTCCATAGAGGAAATCGGCGATTTTACGACACAGCACACACGAGTTGTTGATACTCTGCTGCCTCTGTCAGTTCATTCACAGTGTGTTATTTTGTGACTTTTGGCACAAACTGACCAAATGAGGCAGCAGTAGACCAGCTGCTTGTGTGTCCCTGTTAGCTTAAAATGCAGATTTTGGCGTGGTAGAGTGTGCGCTTTATAAACCTTTGTGAAACGGTTAGAAAAGGCTTTTTAAACTTCAGAGAGATGAACATTGTCAGCAGATCATACCTCCACAATATCCCTGTTCTTAATTTCAACAGATCCCCTCAGGTTGCTCTCGGGCTCCTACAAAACACGAAACTCCGTCTGCTGTCTTTAATCCACTTGTCTGCTGTCACAAAGACAATCAGATGAAGAGATTAAAAATGTGTTAGATTAGAATTTGCACCCCCAAAAAGACAGTAAAAAAAGGCATCACATTTTCATTCCTCCTGTGGATCAGGATCCCCCCCTGTTGTTGTTTCTCGCAGGTGGAGCTGAAGCATTGGATATTAATTTCTCATGCAGCACCTCCGGTGTTTAAATGGGAGGAGACAGATGGTACCATGTTGGCGGCAGTTCAAGAAAAATTACCTGACTCTCAGACACGCCGGCGAACAGCAAATAAAGCACCGGTAAGTGAACCGAACAAGTCACGGCTCGGTCTGTGGAAACGGGAAGACACCTGTCTGTCTGGCACCTCAGCATCTTTAAATCCTTCCAGATGTTTTGGGGTCACGGAAGGTCACTGTCACTGAAAATATGGCTGCCAGCAGAAGATTTTGACGACTTAAGAAAAATACTTACCTAAGAACATCTGCCTCAGCTTACGTTTGTAAACCACTCACTTTCCCGCACCAAAGTCCATAGAGAAAATCAGTGATTTTAGCTCATGGGGGAAACAGGAGCTGCTGGTCTGCTGCTGCCTGGTTGGGGTAAGTTTATGTCTCTAAAGAAATCAAACAATAACATAACTTAACTTGCAAAATAGAGGAAGGAGTGGATCAACTACTCGTGTGTGCTGTAATATAAAATTGCACATTTTCTCTATGGGCTTTGGTTCAGGGGGAGTTTGCGGTTGACAAAATTAAAAAAAACTTTAGTTTCCTGTCTGTAAAAGTGAGATAAAGCAGAAAACTAATGATATTCTTACATATTATAACTTTAAGTTCTTTACAGAACAACACAAACTTAAGTTTCCAGTTGAAAAAGGGCAAATGTAGCGCTGGTCATACTCTTAAAATTAAACTGACAGTGATTTTATTAGGTGAGATTCACGTCAAGTTTCCTTGTGTTTTCAGAGCGAGTGAGCGTCTGTGTTTCGTGCTGTCAGTGCTAACTCTGAGTTAGTACCTCATACAACCACACTTCAAAAAAACTCAATTATACCCCGAAAGAAAACTGTGAAGTTTGCTTATTCCTCCTGCAACAGGGGCACAAATGAAACATCCCCCCTCATACTTATTTTTTGCGGTGTGAAGTCTGAGACATTAATCTTCCACGTGGAGGAGGCAACGGAGACAGAGATGCCTTATTTACAAGAGAATTGCTTTCCATTAAAGTGGACACAACATAAAGCATGTGAAGCAAATTATGACAAACATAAAACACAGCAAAAGCAAATACGGCTTAAAAAGGAAAACACACGCAGCAGCTGTGAAGACGGCAGTTTGTTTAAGACGGAGGTGAAAAGTGTTCGTGTTAATTCTTCCCTGGAGTGGAAATTTCCCCTGAGGAAATTGGCCAGAAAGTAGAAACCATTTATGTGCTCACTCCTCCCTATTGCGAAGAAATGATCCCATACAGAGCAGAGACCCCCCCCCACCATACACACACACAGAGGCAGCTGAGCACCTTGACCTTCACCACGGTCCACCTGCTGTAAAAGCCTCTCCATTTGCTGCCTATTTTGTTCTGGATATAAAAAGTGGAGTGAGTTCCACCGTTGGAGAATAACCTGAACTGACATGTCCATGAATCCCAATAATAATGATAAAAAAAAAACCCCAGACACAGGCACAAGCAAAACAACAGCATACAGTCTATTTATTTCACTGCCTGTGCTGTGTAGTAACGAGTGCCTCACCTGTGGGGGGCGCTGTTGTTAAGTACAAATATAACGTCCAGTATATTATCTCTTAAGTGATGAAGAGAAGGTTGTAGGGACTCAACTGTAAAGATTCTAATCTGCCTAAGTCTTTGAATATGATGTCGATACTGTGAAATAGTTACGTAGTCACAGTGCCGCCCAGTGGTCACAGGAAGCAATAGCAGGTTGTTGTTGACGGTCTGAACAGAAGAGGCAAAAGTCTTCACTTTTTAGTCCGTGTTTAGACGAGCGTTTTCGGGAGGAAATCTGCGTGCATACGGTGACGCAAAAGTGTGTGGAATTCGATTGGGTATGCTTGCCAGGCAGCTAGGTGGCGCTAGGTCTCCGATCCGTAGAGGAGGATCTAAATCTGGAGGCCCAGACGTTCTTTAGCGTGATGAAGGCTGCTCTTGCTTCCTTTAGGAATAAAATAACTGGCCCCAACTGTTCCATTTTTTTTTGGGACCTTTCGCTTGGGGTACTAGAGTAATGGTATAGTATGGGCGGAGCTAGACCCCACAACAGTCAATATTTCTACAGGCAGGCGTCCATGGAAAACATCTTCTTTGTTGTCTCTTTTAACCAAAACATGAGCATCAAGTTTAGAAATCCAGGCCTAGGTTTTAAACTTTCAGGTTAAGTTGCCTTTCTACCAAAAGGTACTAGTGTAGTCCAGCTCATCGTGGTGCAGTTCAGAACAGTAAACCCCCATCTGGTCTTGCATTTGAGGCGATAACTGTGTCCGCTACATAAATAGTGTTACCAAACGTTACCATAGTTACTGATTGTTTTCTCTCATTAACAAACACATAGATAGAAAATGTTAAAAAATGAAGACATGGACGATAATCACAAAGTGGACCAATCACAGCCTGCAGTTAATTTTAAATGATGTCTTTGCATAAAACTGAAAGTGAATTCTTTGTGTTTGCTTGTGCTAATGACACACATTTGCAGAATGTATTTTTGCATACACCTTAAAAGAAATTAGACAGAACAGTCGGAGGTTGGAGTTTGTCGTTGGCGACATGACAACAGAAATATTCACAACAGCGCAGAAGCCCACTTTTGTGTGGATTGTGAGTAAACGTGGAAAACAGGAGGCTGAACGCAGCAGAAGGGTGAGAGAGGAGAGACTTTTTATTTTTCAGGAAACTGAAAAGGGGGCTTTTTAACATCCCTCAGTGTGGGTTGTGTCTGTGTTCCTCTCAGTGTGTGTCTGTGTTTTGTGTGTTTTGTGTGCGCGCTGACACTCTGCCCTCTGCGGTATACCCTCAGTCCCTCAGGGTCTCTCCTCCGACACAAATTTGTTCCCACTTCTCTTGCCCTCCTGACACTTTTCCACTGACTCAGTTTTTTATTTGTTGTTTAGCTTTATTTATTTATCTATTTTTTTAACTTGCAAAGCCAAAAATCTTTCAAAGTCACCTACAACCGTCAAAAGTTTCTGCACACGCCAGCCCAAGAGAACAAGGATGTTCTTATAGTGATGCCAACAACTTTATGCCTTTGTGCCCGGCATCACGTTGTCATTGGAAAAAGTATCCAAAAAAGTTAGCGTCACCGGAAAGTACCGAAGGTTACCGATGCTGCGCAGCGCTCGTGAATCTGTGTTTGTTGCGTGTTCCTGTGCTCTGTAGGCGTGGCTTCGGGAAGAGGGAGGTCTGAAGAAAGGGGCTTGGATCTCCAACCTTGCCTTTAAGGTAACACCAAACGCTACCAAACCAGCTTGTCAAAGGACGTTGAAGACAGACGACAAGACACTGAGGGCAGAAAATGGACGACCAAAGTTTCCTCTTTTCTTTTCATCAGTGCCCCAAAAAAGTGTCAGACAGACTTGGGAATATCTTGTAGAGTAGAACTTCCTGTGCGCTGCATACATCGTAGCAGACTGATGTGGTCATTTCTCTCCACCGCGTAGCCGCTGTGTCACGTTTGGCCTTGTGTGGAAAAAATAGAATCAATAACAAAAATGATCAGGAGTCAACCATCTGCAATTTCCGTGAGGGCGAAATCCTATAGGAGAGTACCAGGATGAGTCGATTTGTCGTTGCCAGACTGCGGGCTCGTTAACTGCCCTGCACACAGAACAATTCATGGATCAAAGTCAACTGATGGATGGCGCCGTTTGGAAGGAGGGAGGGAGGGAGGAGCCGTGGCGATGTTTTATGACACCTGTACTGTGACTACATTTCTCAGCCTTGGGGACAGTTTTCTATTGTTGTATATGATGTTCATGTACGGCAGCTGATCGATGCCCACTGAAAATGGCCATTGGTGATTTTCTTTGTGCCGTATTTACGGAGCATGAAGGCTTCTGTTGGCTTTTTCGACCGACAGATCTGCTGTTTTCGAGTCTACAGACGGGCATATTTGTCCCATGGAGTTGTTGAGTGTGGAACTTGAAGCTGTAGTGTGTAATTTTTAAATATAAACAAATGATTCAAACCACTGTCAAATCATTTTGACACAGCGCTGATAAAGTCCGTCAGCTCCACACGACTCTCTCTTTCTGTATTTCTCCATCTGGCGTCGTGTCGCACACAGGAAGTGATTCGTTTTACATCAATTGTGCGAGTAAAATGAGACGATTAGCGTCCACGCAAGTTTCAATTTACAAAAAATGTGACATTTTTAAAACTTTTATTTAACTTGACAATATTGGTAAAGTTTCCCCTTAAGTTCCCCCTTAACCATCACCTGGAAAGCAGCAAATCTGGATGTTAACTTCAGAAGTTACAAACTTTAATTGTGATGTGTAAGGTCTCCTCGTAGAGTGGAATCAGTGAAAGTTAATGAGGAGGCTGAAGATGTTGTAATGCTGCAGGTTTCCATACTCGTGAAAAGCGCTAGGGGGCAGTGTAAGGGTCAGACACATTCACACTGTCAGGTTCTGTGATTATATTATCTCTCGATCTTTGTTGATTTAAAGTGTGCAGTTTCCATCATAAAAGTGTTTGTGTTGATATGCAACGGTATATTCATCACAATAAAAACAAATTTATAATGCAAAATTAATTTATTAATTAAAAAGAACATACATGTATACCTCATTATGACTCTATATTAAGTGGCGGTTTGAGACCTCTTGTTTAGAGGCTCTACATGTGTCAGGCTGGTGTTTTTTTGTTTGTTTTATGCACTTTCGGCTCTGGCCTCTTCCCCGCAACACAACGCAAAACGCGTGACCCCGTGTGGACATATGGATCGAGTGGCAGAGCAGTGGCGTGAAACAAAAATCCATTTAAAGCGACTCAAAGGACACGAGAGCATTTACAGTGACAAGGAGGAGCCGTAAGAGCGCGTTGGGCGCCTCCAGGCGAACATGACAGCGGGATTTTTTTCTTTAACAGATGTCGGTTTAAGGTAAATTTGGAAAGTGGAAAAAAAAGAAAGAAAAGGGAACGCTGCCTGTCACGGAAGCAGCTCAGCGGTCGTTAAAGAGAAAAGGAATGAGTGGGTTTCCAGGATTCATCACCGCAGACAATCTATCTGTGTTTAGACAGAGGAAGAATCTCATGTTATTCAGTCTCTCCCGTGCATTGATTCATTGATTCAGTTAAAGTCAGTTTGTAAAGCCATAAAGGAAAAACGAGCAGAGGGGAGCGGGTGGAAGGGGGGAGCTGTCGGTGCTTAAATGGACAAATGTTGACGGAGTTTCTTCCGGGGAACATGAAGCTTATATCGATTTTACCTTGATTACTCACAGGCATCTCAGTATTTATACAAACACATTATTACAAATGAACTCTCAAAAAGGAAAGCAATTGTTTTCTTGTCTTTCTTTCTTCTGTTTCTTTTGTGCGTAACTTATAACCTTGACTCCGGCTCTGTCTCATCACCAGAGAGTGAATCGCTCTGTGTAACAACGGCGCTCCTTTCATGTCTCGGTCACTGATGTGGGGAATGAGATGGAGGGAGGAAGGAAGGAAGGAAAGAAGGACGGGAGGGAGGAAGGAAGGACCCCATTAAAGCACTCCCATTGCCCTTGCTGCTGCCATAAACCAAAAACATGCAATGCTAGAGGATTAAGCTCATGAAGAGGAGGGTCACATGACTTGGTACAGGATCCTGAAGGTCGACAACATCAGAATCAGATCATGTCCAGTTCTTTTTTATATCCTTTTTTTATTATTATTATTATTATTATTATTAGTATTATAATAAATTGTAGTATAGAAGAAAACAACATTTTATGGCTTTCTTATACGTTACATGAAAACATTTTAAATAATATAACCCCACCTCAGGCCCCACCCCAGATTTTTATTGTTTGTAGATAATATTGATCATATTGACCTCTAACTGTCATATTTCCTTTTACAGGTACAGACTTGGAATCGTTACCTCTGCAGTAAATTATTGAGGTATGTGCTGCTCAAATGGATTTTTTTTCCAGTGTGAATGTATTCATAGATTCACATGTTTCTGAGTGTCTTCTCTGGATTTTGTCACGAGGAGGAGCTACACGTTAACAACGTGAACATAGTTCAAAGGGAGGGAGGAGAACGCGCGGTGGTCGCCGAATCAATCGTTTCCAAATGGTCACGAGTGGCTGCTTTTCCCGTTAATTGGCAGAATTGTGCCTTAATTAATGACATGTCACTTTAATGGAGAGCGGTCGTCGACGTCATAAGGTCAAAGAGTCGCCAAGCCGCGCCGGAACCATCACAGCGACGTGAATCATTCGAAAGAGCGAACTTTAAATCACATCCTTTCCCTCCGCCGTCTTTTCTGCCGTCACGTCCCCAATAATCTGACATTCACTCAGTTTGCATGATGGAAGCTAATGGTGAGTGAGGAGTGTGTGTGTGTGTGAGCAGCAGGTCACTGTTTGAACGTCTGGCCCAGATGGTTCACTGTGTTTTGCAGCGAGAGAATAAAGTAAAAAAAAAAAGGTGAAAGGTTTTTAAACCAGCCTGGGATTTGAGCGGTAAGACCATATGGTCACAAGTCATCAACGTTCCAAGGGCAAACATGTCACAGATATGGACTGATCAGCCAAAATAAACGACTCAAGTTATCTTCACATTCCCTGCATTCTGATTCAATAGTTAAGGGGAAACTTAAAGGCGCTGTAGACCTTATTCTTGGCTGATGTCCACCAGTATTTTTGGTCCAGGACAGACCCAGACCGAGCATGTGCATTGCATTGGCCTGCATGCTAGTTAGCTGGTCCCCATGCTCATTAGCTCCAAACTCACAATAGTTCCACTTTGCAGAGCAACTTTTTAGGATAATCCCATTGAGATTGCAAATCTCTTTTCCAAGGGCATCCTTCCAGTGCAGTCGCGCCACTTCTTCTTAACCAATACCGAGATTATTGACTCGAATTTTGTGGCAGTTTGTGACAAAGAGTACTGCGCAGCATGTTTTCATTAGCATCTAGCTTCTCCGTGGACACTGAGAGTAGGAAAACAGGTTTAATGGAATGGGAATGTTTTGATCATCAGCCACAAGGAGGTGAATACCAAAGACCCCTTAAATGCAGATTCCTTGTGGGTAAAAAAAACAAACTACCAAACCTAAAAAGCTGCATAATCTTTCTCAGAAACGTCTCAACCAGAGGAGAAGGAAACTGAGGGTCTGCAGTGGAGAGGAAGTTGAAGACATACGTGCCTTTGACGATAATTTTCTCTAATATGGAGGGAAGGATGGAAAGAGCTTCAGCCAAGGTTAGCTCTTTTTCTCTCTCTCTCTCTATTCTCCGCTGCTGCTTGGAGCAGACACACTTTTTCTTTCAATCTCCACCTGCTGCTGACACACAAACATATTTATGTGGAGGATAAAGCGGTAGAAGATGGAAGGATGGATGGATATTCATCTTCCAAAGCCAAACAAACACTGTGACTAGATTTCACTCTCCACCCACAAGATAAACATGCGGCAGAACGCCACTGATCTATTTCTGTTTGCATCATTTCACTCCCCTGCTCTCTTGGAACCACAGACACTCACACACGTTTGCCTACCTTCATTTCCTGAAATTGCGGTTCAGAGGAGGGACCCTGCAGGACCCTGACTTATCTGCAGGGGCATTGGATAATGGATGATGGAAATCAGGCTCCATCACGGCCACCAATCTGCTCCACTGAGAGCTCCTGGCCCTGTGCACTGGCAGTCCCAGCGCAGCTTGGACTTAGACGCCTCGATGCCATGCACACACTAATGGTTACTTAGTAACCCAGGGCCCAGATGACAGGGCATCTGCCCACAAATAGAGGAGCCCTGCGGGCCCTGTGGACTGGCTGGATGCCCAAAGACTGGAACCAACAGGGACTGATACCCGACCTGTCTCCTCAGCTTATCAACCTCTTCTCTGTGATGCTGTTGTTAGCTGCTAACGTCAAGTGCCAAAGCCACCGCATCTTGCTTTATTAGTGGCAACAGTAGCTGCTAACACAAATACCATGGTGTGGGGCTATTTTAGCAGCTTGAAGCTACGGTAGCTGAGATACTTTTTATATTTGTCGGCACAACAATCAAACTTGACATTCTAATACATTTGCTTAAAAAAAGCTGTGATATTTCAGAGTTTCAGATGAAAATACGTTCTATTGGGCACCATCCTGTGGCTTCACGTCCACCTCAGCAAAGCTGTCAGTGGAAGGGGAGTTCAAGGATTCATCATGTGAACAGCAGGACTCTGCTGGTCCGTCCTGTTCCACACATCAGGACTGGGCTAATGGGATGGGTGATGTGTGTGAGGGTCTGGCTCTCGGCCAGCTCTTATCCAGCTCTTATCCATCCAGGTGGTTTGATTAAACCCATCACCTGAGGATGAGAGTGGAGTAAGGAGAGGAACGAGGCAGGGGAACGATGGCGTCGTTGTCTCAGAGTCAAAATAAAACAAATAAAGTCATAAACCACGACCTCGGAAGCTGCAGAGACGACTCAGCTGATGAAAAGTGGAAATACTATGACTGGCGTCATTGACAAAGTTACTGTCAAAAGTGAGCTCTTGAAATGTTCTCTCACCTTCTGTGAATTCACCGGGGAGTGCGAGGGAATGAAATCGTCACATTATTTGCTCAGATTTGCTCATTAATTACTGTGTAGGAATTATTGAAGATGGCTGTGGCCAGAGAGAGAGAGAGAAAGAGAGAAAGTGCGGTGAAAGAGTTCACACATTTACTTTTCCCACAAATTGGTTTATTCAGCCGGGAGCCGGTGTTCTTACACTTATTAATTGCATGTAGAATTAATCCCTCTTTGTCCCATTAGAAGTCTCGTTTCTATATGATATGGAGCTCCAGTGTTAAACTGCTCATGACACTGTAACACCATTGATATCAGTGCACCACGCTGAGCCACACAAAGTGTTCCACTCAGAGAGCTTTTCCCCACAAAAGAGTTGAAATACTGTATGTGCAATATTGTCTGTCTCCAATTAGTAACCGTTTAGCAAGGACATTTTCTCTAAGAATTAAGGAATGTGACTCATTCAATCATTTCTAAAATAATGGGGATGAGAAGGGCTTGTCTGCCAACAAGGACACAAGACAAAAAAAAAACAATTTCAGCCACTTCACCTCATATAATCTACACCATCTTAAAAGTGCAGTAGTTTAAGAATATGGCTGCTGCTGTTGTGTTAAACAACCTTTGAAACTGCATTTTTTGTTGCTTTGTAAACCACTCACTCCCCCCACACCAAAGTCCATTGAGAAAGTCAGCGATTTTACATCACAGCGACGCAAACTTACCAAACGAGGCAGCAGTTGACCAACAGCTACCGAGTCCATGCGAGCTAAAATTGCAGATTTTCTCCATGGACTTTGATGCGGGAGAGTGAGGGAGTTTACAAGCTTCAGTTTCTAGGTAGAAAATGTTGTTTAGGTTGTTTAACAGTGGAATAAACCAGCAAGCATATTCTTATGGTAAAGTATACCTAAGCTGGCATAGATTTCATTCAAGAGCTTTAAGTTAAGAGTCTTAAATCCCTCCCCCTCCCCCGGTAGCCATGTTTTCACTGAGTGTGGGCCTCCATGCACACAGAAACCTGAACTATCACTATAATATGTAACAGGGACACAGTCTTTCTTCCGTTCAGTCAAATATATGCTTGTACATGCAGCAGTTGCTGACACCGTCGGGTAGTTCTGTTTCTCCTGTTTGACAATTTTCACACCGGGTAATAAACCAATGACAACACAGTCACAAATAACAGCGGATGTCTTTCAAGGTCAGTCGTGTCGACTCACTGTCTGTAGAGTGTTAACCTTGATGTTTAATGTTGAATGTGTGCGTGTGCACTGATCCCCATCAATCTCTTACACAGCACACACGTAAGCGTGTTGCTGACGCCTGACGCTGGAGGCAGCTTTCAGATCAGTGTATGTTCTGTGACAGAAATTGCTGTTGTTGAAGTTTTGCTAAAGTGATCATAGTGTTTGTTTTGCATTTTTCATGAGGAATAGTATACCCAAATAACCAGGCCCAATTGTTCCATTCTTTGGAACCCTTCCCCTGTAAGTAAAATGCTATAGTCACGAGAGCCAGCTAATTGGACGACAGAAAACAACAGAAAAACATGTTTTTTCCGGCTGTCCTTCTCGTCAAAGCACCACAGTCCATACTCATACAAAGCTAGAGGTCTTGTGGAGACAAACAGCCACAAACCGAGCTGCTGGATGTCCTCCACTGTTGTCTGTTGTGTCGCGTTCCATGTTGACACAACGGTGCAACGTGGCACAGGCACAGCCCCACAGCCCCGCCCGCCAAGTAAAGTTGTACTGTACCAAACCAAACTGTACCATGGTGTAAACACAACATTAGTTCAAGTTCAATCAATCAAGACTTTCGGGGGTACACACGCACAAATGAAGGGGAAAAGTAAAGCCGCGTTTGACAAATCACCATAGAAAGTGCACACATTAGATAGCATTTTATATAGAGACTGAAATGACAGATGATTCCAAAAGGTCCTTGAGATGACCTTGTTCTTTATTATTAAAGAGTTGTGTGACAATGGAAATACACGTGACAATTATTATTTTTCTATACCCTTTTTTTTTCTCTTTTTTAAATCCCAGTCAAATTACATGAATGACGTGGAGCAGTTTCAGAAAATCCCAGAAGAAACTTTGCACCCAAGGTCACGGAGCAAGAAAATTCACAGAAGATTATGTCAGTGGTTTGACGACAAAATTACCTTAATAATTTACTTCTCAAATTAAATATTGAAATGATTAGAAATGAAAGTCTGGGTGCGGGGAGGAAGAAAAGAAACGTCTCAAATTGTATTGAGATTGAGAGGCTACAGTATATTGTCTCCCAGAATTCTTTCACATAGCAACACAGCATTTAAAAATCCTCTAAATAACAATCGATAGATTAAATTCTTACATAATATATACTTTCCAACACTGCTTTTTCCTTCTTTTTTTTTATATAAGTATAATAGGTTTGGCTTACAAAGTCCCACCATTAATTTGCATGTCTGTGTCCTTACCTTTACATTTTGCTGCCTATGATATTATTGCACTCATAATTGAGAGTCAGCACTCTCAAATACACTGTTGGTGTAGAGTTCGATTTTTGCTTTGAACAGAGGCAGAGGGAAGAGCCCCCAGGTTTACCCGCTCCTCAGAGGGGCTCAGTGAGAGAGATCCAGGGAGAGACTGGTGGCTCAGACCTCAGACTCCAGGCTGGACACCCTGCCCCAGGGCTTTGGCACATAGGGACTGTTAACTCTGCGAGCCACCAACACCTGCCTCCGCTCTCTGCCTCCGGGGCCTGGGTCCTGTCTCCTTCCTGTGCCATCGTAAGCCCCATACATATTGTTATGGTAAATCACTTGCCTGTCGCTCATGCGAGGCAGCATCCCTGTATTATCTGGACAGTGGCTCGCACAAGGAAACAGGTGGCACACGTTCTTGGAACCATTGTACATTTGGGACGGTCCTACGTAAACTGGCAAGTCTGTGTATGAGTTCAGGTAGGTGGAATAATGTCTGTGCACCACTGTGGAGGAGGAGCGGCGCAGGGCGGCAGCGTTCTGTAGGATGGCTTCCCTGTATGAGGGCAGCCGGGTGGAGTCGGAGTACTTGAGCTTTTGCTTGTAGGGGTAGGAGCCCATGTGGGCTGGGTCCAAGTACGCAGGCTCAGCAGCCAACGAGTAGCAGGACAGGTTGTGCCCCAGACTTCCGTATAGCTTTTGGGGTTTTGGGTTGGTCACGACCACGCGTGGAAACAGGTCAGGCATGTCTACGCGGGTGGAGGGAGATGTGGATGTGGTTGGCTTTGTTTCGTCCACCTGATGGATTCTGTCATTTCCCCATGTGGCTCTGAGAAACGAGGCGCGGCGGTTGAGTTTGTCCTTCCCCAGCAGCGGTATGTCATCTGTTTCGGGCTCCAGATATGACTTCATACAAGAGTTGCAGCTGGTGCTGCTGCCTGGGTAGTGCCTTGCAGTGCAGGATATGGGAGCAGCATCGGGAGTGTGGTTACTCAGGAGGTGATTGGCCCTCAACTCGGCAAGGCAGGACCGAGGTTCATCATAGTCACCTCTCACTCTGGGGTCTGCAGCATCAAACACGTAGGTATGGGACCTCCTCCTCCGGCTCACGCAGTCAGGGGGGTAACTAAACTTCCTCCTCAGTGGCCCTTTGTGCTCCACATAAATATCGGGCACCTGAAAGTCCCTGTAGGGAACAAAGGGCGATGTGGGGTGCCGGGCCGGGTTCTCCACATACAGCCTGCTACTGTGGTGGGGGTTTGGTGTACCAGAGGGAGAAGGGTCCCTCATGGCGATGTGAGGGCTGCTGAGGCTGGAGATGGGCAGAGTCCTTTCTAAGACGTGCTGACTGCTGCGGGCCGGCAGGGTGTAGCGGAGTGGGGTGGGCCTGGTCACGATGCGGGGCTTCTCGAGGAGTGGCTGGGTGGAGGCGTCACTATAATGAATCGGAAATGTGGGTGTGAGGGCCCGCTGCGGGTATGGCGAATGGTTGTCAGTGATGCTGGAGATGTAGGGAACGCGGCCATGAGTCATGTCTGCGGCCGTCACTCTGGGTGGTAGGCCAGTGCGCACATTGTCGGCTCCCCGCCTGCTCCAGTTCTCTATTGTTTTAGTGGCATTGTCTAGAGAGTTCTCCACTCTGGCAGAGGACACCATGTCCTTGGCTGTCTTTAGCATCTTCAGCATATTGGCTTGTGTGTAGTTGGTGGTGACGTCTGGACTCGGTATGCTCCCATTGTGGTCTGTTTTCTCCACACCATTGAAGCAGCTGTAGATCCCCTGCAGAGAGAGACAAAAAGGTGATTTTACTATAAAATAAGTGCGCCCTCCCTTTTACTGTTGAACATTGGACAGGGATGCCATACTTCATACTTATCACATTAGTACGGTGTTAGTAAAATGCATATGCACACTGCAAACATTCAATATGTGTGCAAAGCAAACAAAGACTTATCAATCGAGGAAAGTACCTGTCTTTGAAGAGAAAAGATTGATTGTTGTTTCTGGGAGTTTTGTGTGTGTCTGAAATGTTGTTTACACATTGGCTTGATCTTACAAAAATGCAGTGAGCATATAAATAAGTTGCGGGTCATGCAGGGTTTCTCCATTTTTTATTTTTTTTTATCTCACCGGCCTTTATTTTACTTTTAAATTGTGTATTGCTTTGGAATACCTAATCTGACCTTTGAGTACCGTTGACAAACAGATGAAGGGTTTTAATGGGGCAATTTAAATTCAAATTCATCATCACCATCATAATACCTCAGTATAGTATCCATAAAGTCATTTTTTATTGCTTTAAAGTCATTTTCTTACTCTGTTTTTTAATAAAGCTGTCCCCGAGCAGTTATTGTTACACTCAACTGCCTTACCTCAGAGGGAGACAGGAGACTGTGCAACCATTACATTTTCTGTCACGTCCATCTGCAGGAAAAGTGTTTTTGTCGCTCGTGTGGCATTCAGATTACTTTAATTTGAACATGTTTATGGAATAAACACATCTCAATGGGCGCTACACAAAAGGAATCCTAATCCTTACATTGTGAGTTCTCAGCCACAGACGGTGCTTAAAAAAAGTGAGTCCCACGAGTTGTTCTGCCAGCGTTGCCGCACTTCATTACAGTTCATAGCACAAATAGTAACATATGGCAGTTTACACTAACTGTTGTTAGGATTTTATCAACACAGATGCAGCAGATAGTGCTCATTGATTGCCGCTACTTATCTCTACTTTTATTCACACTGCTCTCTAAACTTTGGTGCAAAAAAAAATACGACATGACATAAAACAAATGACAAAAGATTAAGATTACAGTTTCTTCCAAATGTGAATAACAACTTCCTAAAGTAAATTCTCACAGTGTCTAGAGAAAATTAAAACAAGTGTTCCCTTCAGATGCCAGAAGTACTTGATTTATATATAATCAAGCTTAATCAAGGGGGAAATCGTAAACTCCTAATGTGGTGTCATATTTACGCTTCCGAAAACATTAGGCAAATTGGACACCCTAAATTGAATGGTTGTTTGTCTCTATGTTGGCCCTGTGATGGACTGGCGACCTGTCCAGGGTGTGACCCCCCGCCATTCACCCCATGTGAGCTGGGATTGGCACCAGCGTCCCCGCAGGGACGTGAAGGATAAAGCGGTAGAACGTAAATGGATGGAAGCTGTGCTTGTCCTGGACAGTAAACAATGCAGTACAAAATAAAACATAATGGACAAAATGGTAATTGGAAAGTTCTGGCAAATTTTGGAATGACATTAACATAACTTTTGATATTTCGGTGCCGACCGGTGAAGATGCCCTTATCCGTTATGACAGTAAAATAAAGCATGGTCTGCGGAGCTTCTGTTTTACAAATCTGAGGATCACTTACTCTGCTGATGGCTAGGAGGAAATCCACACTCTCCGACTGGCGGACTGAGTGGCGCAGTTTCCAGTAGAGCAGGTGTTCCCACGCGAAAACCAGCAGGCTCAGGCCCATGGCCACAAGGAGCATGTAGAAGACCCCTGCCATGTTGTCGATGTCCAGCTTACTGCTCATCACCTCCTTCTTCTCGTTGCGGCAGATTCCCGTGAGCCAGACGGTCTGAAGCTTCTGTGTGTCTCCTGAGAGGGAGGAGCAGATAATTGCAGGCTAATAAAGGTATTGGGGAAACAAGTATTACGTATCATATATCAGTGATGTGGTGTCAGACTCCTGCTTGTGCTTCTCAATGTGAGGACCAGCTATTAAAATTAGGCTGTTGACCATGTTTATTGGAGAACTTCCTTGACTCATTGACACCTGAATGTTTTATGAACTCATTGTGATTTAGCAAAACACCAAGTGTAACCCTAACCCTACAAAGAACTCAAACAGGTCAACCAGAGCAGGCACTAGAGGAGAATAGTACCTTTGGAAAGCTATATTTTTCTTTCGAGCATCTTAAACCTGGAACAAAATTAACCTGTCCAAGGGACAAAAGATGAAAATTAGCGTTTGGCAATAATCTAGTGTATTTACACTTTAAATGTTCATTGATATATGCTGTCCTTGTCTTAAATAACCTATTTTATTTTTTAGGCCTGTAAAAATAATTACTTTTTGCACATTCAAAGCTGATTAGGTGTATCGTACTCACACTTGAAATTGAGCTGTTGTATGCTAACTTTGGCAGTAAACAGCTCAAAGGTTAATAACTTAGTTTTAATAATATTGAATATGACAACTCACAAGCAGAAAGTCAAAGAGTAAAAAGAGAACATAACAGGATTTGTTTTGCAATTGTCTCACAAACCTTCGAGTATCTCAGGGATCTGATGATACCAATTTGTAATCTGCTAATTCATTGTACGTCTCAGGTAATAAAACTAGCCTCGGGTAATTACAAAACACTTTCTTAATTATCTCCACCAAGAAGATTGTGTTGTGTTGTGGCTTGTCTGATTGACTGTAAGCAGGATTACACAAGAAGAAAAGAACAATTGAACTGATTTCCATTAATATTTTGTGAATTGGTGGGTCCATGACCCATGGACGATCCAATTAAATTTTGGGTGTGATTATCTTTTTTTCTGCCAAGATAAATAATTTTATGTTTAGCTCTTGCAGCACTTTTCCAGTCTTTGATGAGTTTTCATACATTTTACTCACTTTTTCAAGTTTCGACCAACATTTTCAAACCACTTTCCCCGTAATGTTTTTTGTTTTCTTTATAAATGTTTTTTTTTTTGTTGGTATTTTGATCAAATATATCCTCATATCCATTCTCTAAAAAAAAAAAATGCAAATACAGTAGCTATAGACTTAACGGTAACACTCTCTGACATTCTGTGTGCACATCTATGTTCAAGAATTCACCATCAGCCAGGAACTGGAGCAGAGCCAGGTCGATGGGGCGTTTCCAGCGGGAATCCTTCTGCAGGGCGATGCCGTAACCAGTGGTAGCAAACACCTTGCCGCTGCCAATGGTCACCAGCTTGCAGCCTTCATCCTTGCCAGCCATGTAATTCAACACCGCAGCATCGTAGATAAAGGCATCCAGTTTCCTAGAGCAGTGGAGTAAGAAAAAGGGCTTTTTACTTTCTTAGAACCATTTGGCTCGGCTTTGCATTTTCACTACTGTGTATGTAAATGCAAAATTGTTGGCAGACAGACACCGACCCTGTTTTGAGGCTGTTAAGGGCATCCTCGACTCCCTTCTGGTTGTATTTGACCATGTGGGAGTGCATCTCGGGGTAGTTACTCCTTATGTTGCGCTCTGTACTGCCATTTGGGACGGTACCAAAGCGGAACGGCGGGTACTGCTCCTGTGGCTTTTGGAACTGTCGAGAGAGGCAGTATTGATGAAGACACAGTGATCAGTGATATTGACTGGATAGAACATTTTTTTATTTATTATCAGCACCAAAAACACTATAAAGTTGTCTAGCTCCGAGCTGCTGATACAGTAACATTCACCAGTGTGTTTCCTTTTTGTGATTTCTGCTCAACTCCCAGGTGCTTTCATGCTAAGTGTCCCACTGGCCTCTTGCTCTATTCATTTGCACGCCTAACTCTACAATTCAAAGACCTGACAATCACGAGTGAACTCTGTGTCCGCAGGGGTTCCGCGTTCCCTTCATCCCTTTCTTGTCTGCAGTCAGAAATGAATTTTATCGTTTTGCTTTTGGCAGTGCTGTGCGCTCTCAAAAGATCTGTGGGGAACGGGGTGGAAATATAATTGACAAATTCATCATTAACCTTCGGCAGATATGCTCACGGTATGTTAATAAAGGAGCCCAAGGTTATCAGACCTTGAGCAGTTGGTCAAGGTCAAGTTTGCATGTGAAGCGCTGAAATTGAAAGCTTGTCCCTGAGAATTTTTTTATCATCTGAACTGCATACATCGCCCCCTGTCCACGATAGAGATAAAAAAGAAACTGTAATTTTGGTTCACAGAAAGAATCCATAGAAGAGGCACTTTTGGAAGTCTAAGAACTACAAAGGAACAACACTAAAAAGTAATTTTATTCTTCTCTAGGGTTCACCACAGTGGATGAGACGCATATTTGAATTGGCAGAGATTTTCACGCCGGATGCCCTTCCTGGTTCAACCCTCCCATTTATTCGGGCTTGGGACCGGTACAAGGTGTACACTAGATGTGGCCTCCCTGTGGCTTGGGTCAATTTAGTGTGTCCAATTAACAAATGAGCAATGGGGATTAGTCACCTTGCACAGGGGTACTAGGAACATACTGTGCAATAACAAAATTGATGAGATGCAAGAATTACCTTGGTTCATTTCAGTTGTTCGAGTTCAAATATTTAAAAATAGAGTGAAAAGCTGATGACAGTGAAGCAAAGTCCAAACAGAGCACAATGTCCTCAGACTAGCTGTGCTCGTGTCCATCACTCTCTCTTCTCTGATACAAGGTCACTTTTGTCTTGTTTCTCATTTGCATTTACTTAACCTGAGGACTCCAGCACAGCTGGACAAACAGCAGTTCACTCTAAGCAGGATGCTGTTCAATAATCTATGGATTTGCTGTTGAAATGGCTCTGTCTCTGTGTTAATGTGTAATGAGACGACTGTTGTAAATGACTTTGCTAGAATCATAATGAGCAGTGGGGGGAAGTTTGGTCCTTTCCTCAAATGCCTCCTTTCAGTCACTTGCCAAGCAAAAAGTCTACAAATGATTTCCTGTGCTGATGGTTTAACGTGGATTTCCGCGTCGATACTCGTATTGAGCACTTCCTCAGGCCAGCCAAATATGCAGATAACACCTGGGTTTATAATCAATGTCTGCCCAGAAAATCCAACACAGTCGTCCACATAGAGTTTGATAATTCACTGTCACCACTTTGTCATTGCTGTTGCTTGCTTATTGTCCTGTCATTGCTATGCTGTTGCTACACTGGTAGAGGGTTTATGGTATGTAATTCGGTGCTGGTTAGAACAGACACTTGGCCTATCAGGAAAGTCCTTGTGATTTAGGGTAACACATTATTGGTCCATCTTTGTGTCAGTGAATGTTTGTGGAAGTTGAAAGACCAGGTCTGGTTATGGAAAAAAATGTTGTATTGCAAACCCATATTATTGTATGGTTGTTGCTGTGGCTAACTAGCCATGTAGCTAGTGTAGTGTTTAAAGAAAACATGTCTCTTAATGTTATCTTGTCAGTTTTCACTGTGTTTTAGCCAAACTGACTTCTCTCTTTGAGCTACTCGATGCTCTGACTGTATTGTGCTAAAGCGAATGCTAGCTTTCTCTTAACATGCATGTTACACATGCATACACAGTCAGCTACATGTATTGCATAAATCTCTCAAACAGAGCCATGATAACGTAGACAGGGTTTAAAGCTGTTGCGGTATCGGCCAACAATGCATGCCGATGTTGTTAGCGACATGCGGAGAATCCAGAAATGTGTGTTTGATTTGTTATTCTACTCTTTTGCAGCTTTGTGAACTGCCTCCGTGTTCAGGATGGAAAAAAAACAACAAAAACATAATTAAGGAGAGAGAGCACTCAGAGATTGCAGACTCTGCCAAGGCTGCTCGCTTTCCCACAGTTTTGGTGCCGTCAAGTGGGGATCTGTATCCAGATCACCACCAAAACCTCATCATGTCCTCCATGGGTCATAACCTACATTTTAAAGATATAACCTCCTAGGTGCAGGTAATACCTACTAGTAACACACCCAAAACAGTCCACGATATTGTGTTTTTCCTAACACAATCAGGTCAGTCAGTACCTTTTTGTCGCTCAGTCCAGACACGGTGTCGATGTATTGCTCCTGGATCATGAAAGCGGCCAGGTTAGCTGTGTATGAAGCCAAGAAGATGACAGCGAAGAAGGCCCACACCAGGACCATGATCTTACTGGTGGTGCCTTTTGGATTCTCGATGGGCACCGAGTTGTTGAATACGATCCCCCATAGCAGCCACACTGACTTCCCAATGGTGAAGGTGGGACCTCCGGGATCTGACAAGGATGAAAGTTTAAAGTGGACAGATAATTGGTCTGTGCATGTTGGACAATGCTGGAGGAAATACACTTCATCATCTCAGTACAGTGAGTATAACTAATATAACTAAGCGTAAAAGATGTGACAATGAAACAGTAGAGTTAAACACTTAATTCTCAGATCTTCCTTTGTTTCTATCATATGTGTCTCTTCAACAGTAGAGATATAAGCAGGAAGACCTGCTTGGGTTTTGGTTGAAGATGCTTCACCTCTCATCCAGAACTAGAGGAGCCTCTTGGATGAAAGGTGAAAACTTATTCACCTAAACACAAACAGTCCAGTTGCCTATTATCGACACTCTTGGAGAAAAGTACAGTTTTTGGATCAGTGTGAAATTGTGGAGTGACGCTTTGGACTATGGCCGGTTGCCACAGTTAAGATAAGGAATGGGAAACGGTGTAGTCTTTGGCAGTCGGCCATTTTTCATGCAAGAGCCAGAGATCTGTTTGGTTAGGAAACGTGAATGTAGCTTCTGCTGATTAATCCTCCTTAGCCATGTACACAGCGAAAGTGGTTTGTCACGTTTGTCATGTTTACCTTATATTTCAGTTTAGATTTGTGGCCAGTGGTCTCTATGACAAAACTTAAATTAATGTCATCTCAGGTCTTCATCAAAACAGCATGGTGTCCAATGGGTCCAACAGGCACAAGTCCAAGTAAAAGAAAATTCTCATCTGACTTGGTTTCCTTGCCATGCAGTGAGAACAGAAACCTCTATCAGAGAACAGAATGTGAGTCACGGGTGTAGCTTTGGCCCTCACTTCACTCGTGATGAGCTATGTTATAGATCAAGATGAAACTGTACTTTCTCAATTTTCCAGGCATTGATCCAATATGTGGCCACTTAGATTCCATGTGTTCTCTAAAGGCCCCCGGGTTAAGTGTTCATCGCACCTCTCAATGGGTTTTCAGGGATGTTAGTATTAGAAAAAATCAAAAAAAATCCAAGCATTAAAGTGATAGTGGAGTTTTTTGGAACATGGAATATGATTTGTTTAGAATATAATGAATATTTTATCTCACTGTTTTCCAAGAAGGAATTTAAGTTTCACTCTCCCACACCAAAGTCCATTGAAAAAATTAGCAACTGTAGCTCACAGGGACATGGGGTCTGCTGGTTTACTTTAGGATTAAAAAACGAACCAACAAAATGCTGTTGTTTTTGTCATTGGACAGTTCTTCTGTGGTGTTTGGGGAAGGATCGAGGACAGACTGAGAAAAGGAGTCAAGGCTTACCTTTGGCACTGACCAGGCTGCGGTTGTACCCGACCGGACTGCAGTATTCAAAGACGAAAACTGTGATGGCAACGACGGTCAGACACATGACGAACATCATCACCCAAACGGCTGGACTGTACGGTTCTGCGGGGACAGAGGACACAGAGGAGGCGGAGTCAGGCAAGTGAGTGAGGCAATTTATATACTTGATAGAAGATAAATTATTGCCAACAAGTCAAAAATCTGGAATGCAGATTTCATTTAATGTCTGAAATATTTACCATTTAAACCATAAGTTTATTAACTTCTCTGCTGATCAAAAAATTACTCAAAAATAAAATGGTATGTGTCTGAATATGAACATAAAATAACAGTACAGTAAAATGATGTATTTGATTGATTAAATTTGTTTAAAATGAATTAAACACAACTGAAAATATAACAAGAAATGATGGTATAGTGCCACATGTTCTTATTAAATTCAAGTGTTTTCAAGGGTTTTCTCACCTAAGAAGGCAGATGGTGAGACTGTCCCGTTACTTCTGGCCACCATCACACTGATACCCGTCTCCACAAATGGCACAGAGAAGTCAATAATTTCCGAACGCTCTTCGTTGATGGTCAGTGAGCCAATCGCCATGTCTGCCCGCTTGTAGAACACCTGAGGCGGGAGGAAGGGGAGGTGAAAATGACGCTGGACAGACGTCTTGTGATGACCTTTAGTATGACATACATTAGACTATGAAAATACACAGAAAATTTACATTTTTTAGTTTAGTTTTTAAATTAAGCTTCAATCTCTAAAACTATTTACAATCAGTTTTAGTAACCAGAAGTAATAAAACAGAATTAAAGTGACATGTTATTCTTCCAAAACAAGCGTCACTGCATCTGTTAACCCTCAAAGTTGGAGGGTCATATTTGTTTGAACTTTATGTTCTGGGTCGGCGATGACGGAGCAGTGACTTGCAGATGGACAAAATTATCAGAATTAAAATGTCTGGCTTATTTCCTACCTGAATAGAATATTTAGCCTTATCTTTATTGGCTGCTGTAAAGATAAGGCCCATTACTAAAAGATGACAAAAAGTGGAACTAATTGTTAAAGGTTAAACTCGTAAAATCTTAAAATCTTGTTGTGCGTAACATCAGCTCTAAATATCACACAGGACCATTACAATAACACAAGTTTCAGTCTTACTACACAAACCCTTTATCATGCTGCTGTCGTCCAGACACTTCATCTAATGCTAGCAGAGAAAATATGACTGTGGACATTATTCACCTGGACATCGACTCCTCCCCTTTTTGGTCCTCTTTCATGTACTCATTAATCTTAACTTCAGTGCTGCTTTTGTTTTAATTATTTATTTACGAAGAACAAACAAACAAGTGGTCTCACTTGTTTATCTGTTGTCGCCGCACACTGTTAGCATTTAATTTGCAATAGATGGATAGTTCAGTGTTTTTGCTGACAATGCTTGTCTTTCACTGAAAACATGGCTGCCAGTGGTGGACACAAAGAAAAACAAGTTTTATCCACTTAAAGGTTCAACTGCATAAGCTCAACATTAGACGACGTTTTTTGGCTGTAAACTGAAGTTTGTCAACTTGTCACTTTCCTGCACCAAAGTCCATAAAGAAAATCAGTGTTTTTAGCTTGTGGGGGACACAGGAGTTGCTGGTTTACCGCTGCCACATTTGTTAGGTTTGTGCTCCAAAAGTAAACTCAAACTAAGAATTTCAACCTCCTAAATCACCAAATGAAACATGTGAGGTTTACGGACAGAAGTAGCAGTGCAACAACAACTCCCGAGCACTGTAATTTTAAATCACAGATTTTTTCTATGGAATTTGGTGTGGGAGAGTGAGTGGCTTAGCGACTCCCAGTTGAAACCCTTTCCAGATGAAAAGGGCAGTGGAATGAACATATTCTTAAGATATTATACTTTACTGTAAGCTGGTGTAGATTTTACCAGGTAAACGTTCAATTAAGTGGCTAAAAACAGTTGTTTTCTCATCGTTCGCTTGTATTTTAGACGTTAGTCCACTGATTACAGGAATGTCTTAGCACACCTGGCTGCACTTTGCATTTCCTCTCCCTATAAATAGTGAGTGTGCTGTATGTGTTGCATCTCGGCAGTGAGTGTTCCACTGAGTGACTATTCCATGACCTTGACAATGTCACTGTGGTGGAGTGAGGTGTGACCGCCGGCATGCACATGTTCTTACCTCTCCGATCATCCCATTCCATATGCCGCGAACCAGTTTCCCGTGCTTGCCGTTGGTGACCAGGTAGAGGTCGTAGGAGAACTTAATGTTGCGGGACAGCTTCTTCAAAATGTCAATGCAGAAGCCCTTACAGCACAGTTTAGTGTACGGCTCTGTGTGACCCACAATACTGGAAGACAGACAGACAAAAGAAGAGAAAGAAAAACAAAGGACATTCAGTGTCATTCCTGCTTTGTCTCTTTAAGAACTGCCCCTTTTTTTAAATTATAGGTTTCTGTTGCTGCCCTGACTGCTCGGTTGACATTGTTATAGATGATGCTATTAAACCCTCATTATATGATATCAATCGAAGGGAAAATCTTTTAATATATCCAAACTACACAGATGGGCAGCTGATGAAATAAAAGAAAATGGCTTGATGTGAAACACATCAAGCTTATTATGTTATTTGAGGTGTGTTATTTGTATGACATTTTATATTCACTATCATCTGTATCTCAACATAATACTGTCTTTTTCAATCAGAAACTGGTCACTCTCCCACACCCAATTCCATAGCGAAAATGTATGATTTTACGCAGCACTTC
Source organism: Solea senegalensis (assembly GCF_019176455.1). Classification (NCBI taxonomy): domain Eukaryota; kingdom Metazoa; phylum Chordata; class Actinopteri; order Pleuronectiformes; family Soleidae; genus Solea; species Solea senegalensis. Next base: position 4,561,439 of record NC_058038.1, on the reverse strand, counting down.
TGTCCATTGCTATCTCCAAAAGTAAGCTTAAATGTGTAATTTTGTGACTTCTGTGTTTGAACTCCTTCATTCAGATGTACCTCAGTGACACAAATTAACCAACAGAGGCAGCAGTAGACCAGCAGCTCCTCAATATCAATATTGAGATCAATATTCTGAAGATATCAGAAGGTCTATATCAGATGCAACTTATGCTACAAGGCTAAAGCTGGAGCACTGACCATGTGTCAGTAGCTCGTACGACCACACAACAGAAAAAGAGTGCAGTTGGAAGAGCTGGAGCTATACTCCACTGGCTGTGCATTTGTGTCACAGCCCCGACAGATGGACGGACAGCTGGGTGGCAGGAAACAAATCTGACATAAATGAATCACAAACAAACAGTGGCAGACAGGAATGAAACTGTTTTGGACAACATCGTGGCAAATTGGCAAACGCTACAAGTGTTTAAATATGCTTCTTGAAGAACACAAATAGAGTATTTAGAAAAACATCAACATGACACGAGCAAACTGAGAAGTTTCAAAACACTGCTGATTCTTACATAATCAAAAAGTGAGAAATTAGGATATGGTGATGCTGTTACTCGCATTCGCGTCTTCCAACTCAGCTGTCGGCCGTGCCCATACAGCTTTAGCTTGTTTTCTGGGCACGTTTTCAAAAACACAGCTCGTCTCATTTGTTAATTCAGCTTGGAAAGTCGCCTATTAAAGCAAACCTGATTTTAAACCCTAAACATCCAACACCTCATCCAATGCCTCAATCATTTAGTGGGCAGTTTAGGGGTTTAAGCGTTGATATCTACTGACTCATGCAAGATCAGGTTTCAAATGGGCTTCCAATGAAGGTTTGAGATTAGATTTCCATACTGAAAAAGTTGATATTTTGCTTTAGATACAGTATATCAGAATGGGGATCCTGTTCATGTCAAGCTTGGCAGGAAGGTTTTAGACTTATCTGATCGTGATTGGATTTTGGATAATACCAGGTCTGAACATAGCCTGCGTTTACGATGACACAGCAGTTTTTATTTGCTTTCGCTTAAACCAAAAATCAAACCTCAATAAAGTGCACAAGGTGGGCAGTGTGAGGTGATGCGACAGCAAATTCACTGAGCCATGGATGTGATGCAATGACCACTAATGACATGTCAGCCCACGACCCTCCCTCGGGCCTTCAGCCTAATGAGTTCTGCGCCCAAACATCAGAACCAGGAGGCAATGAGTCGAGCAGGCGAAGTGGCGAGCAGGCAAACTCGATGCCACAGTGAATAGAAACCAATGAAAACGAGGCGGCCACAGCAAACTGTGGGTAAACATAGTGCTCCCAACATCCCCAGTCACACCAGCTGCCAGAGCTCAAGAATCAGCCCTGAAATGGCATTAAACTGAATTAAAAGGACTGCTTTGTTACTGTGTTGCATGTGTGTATTAGACGGCTCTGTATATTCAAAGTGTGGACATTGTTTGACAAAATATTTCAAGGCCATTCTGTGGATGGTGGCAGACAGTGCCAGACAGCTATTTCAGAGTGTGTTCACACCACCGTGAATGGCTGTCTGTGCAGACATGTTTCAAGGGACTTTGGCAGCCCCAGGCAAAAGAGACCTGTATATGAAACTAGGCCAAGCCCCCTAATGAAGACAATAGCCCAAAAATCTAATCAATCTCATGTGTATGGCCCAAATTTTAAATTCTACACCCAGCATCCAGGCAGTGCATGGAGAAAGAAAGAAAATGTTTGCACAGTGATGCATTCTGCAAAGATCAATCTGCTCTTAAAGTGAAAAAAAAACCCACATAAAACAGTCGAAATTTAGCACCGTTAAATCATGAAGTTAATAATTATGCAGTTGTGTCGGGTCATAGTTGGTGTAGTGGTCAAATGATGCTAGCACTGCTGCCTTTGCAGGGTGTGTCCCCGACTTTCACCCTATGTCAGCTGGGATTGGCACCATTAGCACAATTTGTCCATTGGGAACTTTGTTGGTATAAAAGCCTCAGTGTGTGTCAAACACATTAAATCAACTGTCTTTGTGAGTGGAGCAAAAAACAGCACACAGACTGGGCAAAAACTATGTTTTTGTTGTTGCAAAATGAAAAAAAATATATTGTTGGGTACCTGGACAGACTTCAAGATACTGGTATCAGTTGAAATGTAGTATGCCAAACCACATCACTGCATACAGAGAAGATGTGGTTTGACAATAACTGCCTACACTGCAAAGAAACCTAAAAGAAAAAAATGAAAGACTCTTAAATAGAGTCAGACAAACACCATACAACACGTATGACATGAGTGCATCTGTTCTTGCCTGTTGCGATAAAAATTATTTATAAAAAATGTACTTCTTTTTTTTTTTTCAAGCTCCGGGCCGGCCCAAAAATGTGCGTTGGCTCACCGGCCCACTGGTGAATCATGCACTGCTGCGATTATGGTTGAACCCCCAGGATATGTGGACAATATATGGTGATATCATCCCAGGTCAATACTCAATACTTCACCTTCTGAGCTATTCAGCTCAGCTAGCTGCAGTTCAAAGGCGTACGTGGGTCTGTGAGCTTTAGATTTGTCTGATCTCACTGGGGAAAATGTCCGACTAAATGTCCGGGAAAAACTTGAGTGAACGGCTTCGGGCTTCATAAGTCAAGTGTGAGCCAGGTAGCTGTTAGCTGTTTGTCAGATCTCTCTGAGGACAAAATGAGCGACTAGCACAGATGGTGTGCTGGGTAAACTGAACTTATGGCCAATGCTTTGAGGGATGGAAATGGGGAAACCTGCACCAACCAATGATTTCCCATTAAGGAAGCACTGATGTGGGTCTGAGATGTTGCCCATGTTGAGGGCTGTCATTGTGGATGAGATTTGGATAAGGATGGTGATGCTGCCTAAGACAGATTTGGCATCTTATTCAGCCAACAAAACAAATTGTAGCCAAAGTGTTTAAAACCGTGTTTATTTTTCTTATATTTACCAGAGTATATTAAAACTACATGTGCATAACTATTAAATATTAGCAAATGTCAGTTTGTGGCACGGTAATAATATGCCATGATCTCATTCAATTGCTGGAATTGCACATTCTGTAGTGCCATGAAAACTATGTTCATTTTGACTGATCTACACCTGATCTACCGTTTCTCCTTCTCCTGACCGTAGTTTCAACCAGCTGAAAGCGTTCCATTTTGTCCAACGAAGGCAACCATGCACTTCTAATCCTGGCCGGGACGATTTGGTCGGCATGAGTGGTAAAGCTCTGCAGCTCTCCATAACGCTGAAGGGGCGCGATTGTCATCTTCTGTCCTCTTCATCTCGTTAACACCATTGTCAGTAATGGATAATGGCCCGCGCCGCTCTCCCCCACTAATGAACACCAATATCAGCATGCAGGTGTTGAGGATTGATGACATGGCCTAATCACCCCATCTAATTGATGCCCTACCATGCAGCACATATATTTTCCTGATCGGGTCACAGGTTGATCCTGGGGATATTGCACTCTGGCCAAGCAGCCTAATGAGTATCTCACCTCATTGAGTGATAAGAAGCCATGCCTGAGCTAATGGCACGGGAAGAGCCTCTTAATCTCCCACCTAATGACACCCTCAAGTTGGATACAAAATCAATTAGGCTGAGCGTGTTAACATGTGAGAGTGCACGTGGGACTGTAAAGTGGTATAAAGACAGTTTCCTTGACGTGATGATCCACACACACTTAGCTTGAGATGATTCGAGAATACTGATGGGGGGAAAGCAGAAAGACTGAAGACAATCTCAAATTGCCTTATTATCTTTTACCCTTGAGTTCTCACAATGCTGATTGAGCCTCAGCTCCATGTGACTCACTGTTGCTGTGTTTCCATCATGGTACGGTTCATTTTGGAATGCAAAAGCCCTGCTTCAGGCTTGTATTTCGACTGGAAACAGTACCTTTACTTGGTAGGCAGGGTGTGGGCTGTGCCCGATGACGACAACGCAATGGACGACAATGGAGGACATCCAGCAGCTCTTCTTTTCCCTGCCCACTTTGTGGCTGTTTGTCTCAACAAGACGTCAAACTTTGTATGAGAACAGACAGCGGGCGTTTGCCTTGACTTCCATGGAATATTTGCACTTATTTCAAGGAATTGCCGGTCTAGCTCCACCCTGACCATACCGCACCATTTTACCCATGTACCCCAAGGGAAGGGTGCCAAAATGGAATGGTTGGGGCTGGTTCTATTCCTAATGGAAACGCAAAGAAACCTGCACCATACTGTACCAAACTGAACCGTTCATCTCGGTGGAAGCACGGCCTATGTGTCTATCTTGTCGCACACTGGAGAAACCACTATAGCCACAGTTGTGTATGGTTGAAAATGATAAAAAAAAAGCATGCACAAAAGGTTTCAGAAGTGAACTCTCACAAAGTGCCTGGAAGTTCGGCACGTTGACGGGCTTGAACTTCTTGTATCATTCTCATCACATGAAAGATTCAGGTTGCTTTCCGTGTCAACACAACTTAACTGTAATGGAACCTGAGATAGTTGATGAAAACAGAGGACGACACAACGTTGAACGCCACGAGGCAGGACAGCGTGACTCATGCGCTCCAGTGTCCATCTGGCACCGCTGTCCCTACAGGACTCCTAAGAGCTATGACCACGAGGCAAACTTTTACTTTCTTACGACTGTTCGTGTCTGCTGCTGACACATTACAGGTGAAGAACTGAGACAGTTTTTGGGTAAAACACGCGTCATTAAAAGAGTATGACCTGAGGCTACTGCTCTGCCGTGAAAGGTAGAAAGCAGGTCAACCATTAAATAGACAGCTTTGCCTCGCGGCTCAGCTCCCTCTTCACCAGCCCCGTCTGGTACAATGACTGCATTAACGCTGATGCTGCACCAATCACTCCATTTCACCCTCACTCAAGTGTTACTAAAAATATGATTATAAAATTAAGATAAGGGAAAAAGTGTCAACCAAAGAAACCAGTAGTACCTGACCAATCAATATCCTATAAATGACTCAAATGATTCAACTCCTGACTATGAGACAGCCAAAAATCTGTGTTGTATCTGTATGTAACATTGCAAATGTGGACAATTCAGGAATCCAAATTTAATGAAGCGATGAAACACAAGGGAACGTGGCTGGAAAGCTTGCAGGGAACAGATAAACAAAAACAAGAACAATCTGGTGGGGGAGTGACAGGTGAGAGGAGAGTATATTCTGAGATTAAATGATAATGACAATCAGGTGTAACTAATACAACACAGGTGATGACAATAGACTAACAAGAAGTGGGACTAACTGGAACAAGACGCAAGCATGAATACAAAATAAAACAGAGAGTGAAGTTGATTAAAAGACATTGGGAGGAAGTGTCCAAATAAATGAAAAACCTTGAGTTACTCAAAAGTCTGCACAAGGTATGTTCTACATGGTGCCATTGTTCTTATTTTGACACAGTCCACTCCATGATTACGGCAACACCATGCGACGCCATCAATTTAGCAACAGTAGCAGTTCTTGTCTTGTCTCTTCTCTCATCAGTAGAACCCGGTTTGATGGTTCAATAACAGTATTTAACAACTCGATTACTGTCAGCTCCACGGTGACTGCAATCAGTGATGAGGTCTTTGTCACAGTGTTTTTTCCCTTCCTCACAAGAAGTGCTGTATTGGGTTTGCCAGATTTTTAATCAGGGGTTACTTGGAAGTTCAAGGTGCACTTAACGTAATGCCAAATTACCCCTTGTGGCTAATGCAAGCTAACTATAAGCTAACGATTGATTACTTTGCTGTCTTTGCTAAAATATCAAAGACAGATGGGGAAATACGAGGGAGTGACATGCCAGGAAATTGTCAACCTGACAGGGACCTGAACCCAAAATAAATATTGTCTTCTGGTTTGAAAAGAGAAGCCAAGGAAGTAGGATGGAAGTAGCAGTTAACCAACAGGGGGCAGCTGTGCTACTTTTGAGTGAAAGTCATTGGCAAAATTAGCCTTTTTCCCACTTGATTTGTAATGTCAGTGAACATGTTCCATTTTCAATGGTCTTAACAGGTCTTCGTAAATAGAGCATGATGTTGATTTTGTAAATGATGGTCCCATTTAGAGCAGGTGAGGTCTGTGAATAACCTATCATGGCAGCGATCTAATGGCAATGGCTTCAAAATGGGAGCTTGTTTAAATCAGTTTTATACACAGTCTATAATTAAAAATCAGAACCTTCTCTGCTCAAGCTGCTGCCCCCACGACTTGCTTGGATTCATTTCAGCTAAAATGCCATGAACCAACGTGTTGTTGAGCGAGAGCACTACTTACGCCTCTGTTTTGTTGGACTGTCGCCGGCAGGGTACGGTGTTGCTGACACATGTACCGGTCGAAGGGTCCACTGACTCCACAATGACGAAAGGCCGCTCCTCCAGCGTGGCCACGGTCAGATGCCTGTAATCCGACACTGGCTCCAGGTACGAGCCGAAACGTGGCCACACGGGATACCTCATCTGCAGGATCCCCATCTCGTAGGTCCCCACCTGAAAGAGTTAGAGTGAATACTACATGAGCCATAGGGGAAAATCTCTGCAACAGGCTCCAGATGGTGTTTCTGATGTAAAAACAATTAACAAGATGCAGGGAAAATCTTTTATTTTGTCAGGGTTACATAGATTTACCACCGAGGGTACATAAAACCTTCTTAACTCTGCCACAGAAACAGACATAGATAAATAAATACTGAAACCGTTTTCTCATATTTCACTAAAGAAACAAAGGCATACCCATATCTTTTATATCCTCCATTTTTATCCCCACTTCTCTGTTTGTTTTACTGTTATCACACTTCTGTGATTTGTGCGTCTGAACGTGGCGGCAGTGAAGAGAGTTTTAGTTTGGAGACAGTTTAAGGGAAATTGATTTTTGGGTCACTGGGGACGTAGAGAGTGCAATTATACATCTAATGCAACAAAAGCAATTCCACCCTCTGCTATATCACTGATTTTAATTGGATGTTGTGGGGGGAAATGAGCATTCAAGCATGATGAACACCTAATCAAGATCTGGAATGAAACGTTTCAAGCTCACTTATTTGAAGACGCCACGACCTGTTTAGCGCCACGTTTAGCTTTTTTCCCCCGACCGCAAACTGTTTAAATCACAGCTGTGAGATGTATGAGCGGAGGTCAGCGAGGACCGATCGGGCCAATTAAAACAAAACAATGACACATTCCACTGATCGTTCACACAGTGCTGAATCAGTCGAGGCTATTAAATGCCGCGCTGGCCGCCGTAACTCAGTAAATGAATTTCATGCAGATTTTGCGGGTTGATCATTTTTATGTTAGCGCAGAGTAATCAGACCCAGTCTGACCTTGTTGTAACTTCTTATCTGTGACTACATTTTGTCAGCACGTGCTGATTAGACAAATGTTCTTTATTAGCAAACTGCTTCTAACGGCGAGTGATTAGTGAAATGACTTTTTTAATAGGAATTTGCAAAGTAATAAACTAACAAATCCTGAAATGATATTACTGGTGCAGTTATCCACAAAAAGAAACATTCAGCAGTTGTTATTCCCAAAGTGACAGTTAAAAAAAAAATACTCATCATTATTATTATTATTATTATTATTTTTATTATTTTTATTATTGCTGTTATGTTAAAGGTTCAGTGTGTCAAAAATGATTAACATTAAATGGTGAAGTGTACAGAAATATTCTACTAAAGTAAAAGTACCACTATTTTGATCAAATTTCACTTAAGTACAAGTAAAAGTACCTTGTTTAAAATGTACTCAGAGTAAAAGTTACTTATTTACCTATTTATTTATTTATTTATTTATTTAACAAAAATGATTTAAAACCTAGGGAAGTACAGTACTTCCAAAAAACCCATACTTAAGTAAAATTACAAATTAAAAATGAATAAGTACACAAAAACCCTAATCAATTACAGTAACGCGAGTAAATGTAATTCATTACTTTCCAACTCTGTGCAGCATCCTTGCAATTAAGTGTGTTGGAGAATGTTTGTTAACCCTCAATTAACATAAAAACTACTTAATACTTTTTTAAAACGTGGTGGTCCTAAATGGCAGCCTCAACTACTGACCCAACTACTGATATAAAGATAAAAGTTGTTTATTCATTAATTTAAGTAACATTACTGGTAGGTGTGACTGGCTCTAAGTTTTCCTTACCAAAGTGAAAACGTGTTGACGTGAATTTTTGACCTAGTAGCTTTAAAATGGCCACATTTGACAGTTTCCACGTGAAACACATGGATTTCTTATTACGCTGTTTCGTTATTGGCAGAATGAAAATGACTTCTACTACATTTTTCAACCCTAGAGCTGAAGAGTAACATTACTGTTAGCTGCGGCTGCCTCTTGTGCTTCTGTTGTGGTGGAAAGTATTAAAAAAGTTTTCCCAAAGTGAGGACGTGTTGACATTTTTGGTCCAGAAGCGTCAAAATAGCCACATTTGACAGTTTTCGGGGTTTTTAGTTAAAACTCAGGGTCATTGGCTTTTGACCAGTTGGACGATGTTTAATTGGCATTTACTCTGGGGTTAAAAGATGGATTTCTTGTCATGCCGCATCATTGTTGGCAGCGATCTGGGAATCTGCAAGTAAACACACCTGCAGCCAAATTTGTGGAAATAATTAACTGTGTGGAATTAATTAATTAACTGTGGAGTTTTTATCAATGCACATTGAAGAGTGATGTCACTAATCTCTGATTGTCAGGAGAAAGTTAACTGCCCTCCGATAGACAACGCAAAAGTGAAATTAGAAAATAATTTCCGTCCCCCCATGGACAAACTCTTATTTTCAGCCGACGGGATTGAAATTTCAGGGTCCGCGCCGGCCACAGAACGGTGGCTTTTCAGTGCCGTATATCACCGTGCCAGATAACAGTCGTGACAGGAACATTTTCCTTCCTCCTCCTCCTCCAGGACTGTTACTTTCTGTCTCCGCTCTCTCTACTGTCACGGTCTCCCTCCATCATCCCCGAGTTACCTTGACTTGTAAAACGGGGAGAAGTGGGCGAGGCGGCAGAACAACGACTCCTGGGTAGAAGCAAATTGCAGCAGCTGTGTGTGCGAGAAGAGGACTGTGTGATTTAACTTTAATAAATAAAAAGTGGAATGTGAGCTATCGCTTTATACAGTGTCGAGACTGAGGCTGGTATAATACAGAGGTGATGTATGAATGTCGCGGACCGGCCGCCGTGCAATGTGTTCAATAACAAGGCTGCGGAGAGAGGCATTCAGAAAAGGTAGGATTGATTTTCAGCTCAGAGAGAAAAGATGCCGGGGGCAACAGAAAGTTACACACAGAAGAGGTAAAGACTCCTTCGCAATTTCTTTTGAATGGAGCACAGCATTGTTGAAAAACACATTTTCATCCATCAGAGAGGTTTATATAAAGGTCAGGATGCTGAAAAATGAGTCTGGTTTTGATTGAGAGCAAAAACTTGAACATAAACAAAACCCCATTTGGAAAAACTCGAAAAACATGAATTCAGTTTGAGTCGCGGTCAAAATGGCTTCTCTTAAACGTCTCAAATTGTTTGTTTACCTCTCGCGTGGTCACAGCTTCTCATTAGCTCCGAATCTTGATAACATATCGGAAATTAATAGGTAGAAGCCCCCCCGAGACATCAGTATGACATAATTAGCTTTGGAATGGCTGTGGGCTGTTTACTCCGAGTGTGATGTTTAACTAAAAACACCTTCCATTCAGCCAACGGGGGGAGGAAGTGATGGCGTCCGTATCGCATCGCGCCCCCTGTGCTTAAATTAATGTTTCAATCTCCAAACAAGTCAATGAGGCGTCACACCGCAGCAAAGTACCCTGACGAAAGTGTGTGTGTGAGCGGGCGCTTTACTCTTAATGTTTTCAGAAGAGATGGAGGGCAGGGCCGTGAGAGGCAGCTGTGTGTGTGTGTGTGTGTGTGTGTGTGTCATTAAGCAGTTCAGTGGAATCCACAGTTCTGTCCGCAGTTCTGACTGTTTTTTAAAAGGTTCAACGTCATACATTTTGCCTTTAAAGATGTGAGGAAACTGAAGCAGGTAGTCGTACGCCTGAGCTGATCACAGTCTATCAGTCACATTTCAGTTACGGCCAATCTCTCACCAATGCTGTCCATTTAGATAACACTCCTCCCTGCTGACAAAGCCTTGCCTCCACCTTTCTATATCAGAGTCTAAGGTCACTTTTCCACGATACAGTTCTAGCACTTGGCTCGGCTTGAATCGGATCACTTTTTTTCGCTTAGTGTCTTGTACCCGGTGGTTTTTTAGTACCTGCTCTGGCTAGGTTCCAAGCGTGCCGAGCTGATACTAAAACGTGAAAACAGACTGCCTGACTGATGCCAAACCGAGACAAGTCGAGTTGAGCCAACGTAGTGCATGGAAAAGCACCATTAAAGCCCATTTATACTCTCCGTCACTACCCTTAATACCTTGGTCTTTTGTATTGGTATGGATGTTTATGCGATATGTCCTCTAGAGGGCAGTGCCAAGTACCAAGTTGCAGGCATTGACAAACATGGCGTCATACGGATGGATATAATTCCGCACCATCTTGTAGAGACACTCTTTGATGCTTTCTGACATTTTTAAAAGCCTCGAAATAAACTCTTCTTCGTGGTTTTCCTGATTGATTGGACTATGGGCTTTAGGAGTTTCCTGCATTTCTGTTTTTCAACTGTATTTCCATTCGTTCCGGTGGTTAAATTGGGATGAGAACGTCTGTGGCTGGACTTATATTACCTGTGTAAATCGTGTCATGGCATCTAGACGTCGTCAAGACAACCCGGCGAAGTTCACGCTGAGCATCAGAGTGAAGACGGAAGGCGATCTAAGGTGTTCAAGTTCAGTCACACAATGCATTCTCCACACACACACACACACTGTGAAGCTCACCTTGTCCCACTGTTTCTCTCTGTCCAGAGTGATGATGATCATGGCTGGATTCACCAGGTATCCGTTACTGTTGAAGGAGAAGTCGTTGTGTTCCCAGGTTACGTTCAACATGTGCCTGCAGAGAAACAAACAGAGCGCGAGACGATCGGTGACATTTCCTGAAAGCAGTTGTTCTTTGGCTAAAAAGGCATCAGGCAAAGAGCGATATCTAAAATATATATATTATCGAGATCTCATGCAATGACTCCAACTTGACTCATAGACAGTCCTCCCCCGACTTGACTTGTAAATAACTTGATCCAAACATTATGTCACACGTCTGTTTTCATTGGTGACCTTGGTAGAGTAGGCGTGATAAGTTACTGGCCTTTGGTTTGACACGTTGTTCAAATATGACATATTGAGCCTTTACTTTTACCCTTGGCTGGCAAAACAGAATAAGTGAATGTGAGACTAACTTCAGTGGAGATGATTGTCTTGTCATGTCATGTGTGTGATAGACAATATAACGAGTCGTTCTGCACTGGCAGGAAATAGACTCTGGCTAATAAGAGTTTAGACAGAAAGAAAGATCAGGGTTCATATTGTTCGAGCATTTCTGTAATGAGAGCTCCACAGCTGTAGTCTTCCTCCCCCTGGACTTGATGCGTACATTATGTCACATGTCATGTTTTAATCCTTGACTGGTTAGAATAGGCATGATAGCTTATGGCATCTACTGTCATGAGAGATTTTGTTTTGGTCAGACACGGATGCTCAACTGCAACAATTACCTCACCTGTCAGAAGAGCACATGTTTTGCCCCCAGGCTCATAAAAAAAAAAAAAACATTTAAAATTGATGGGATTATGTGTCTGGTTGTTCACTTTCCACCGCAGCCACTGCAACATGGAGGAAACATTCATCTGCCTCCTTTGATTCCATATTAGGCCCGCGGCTCTGCTCTCTCACCTCACCGTCACTCCAGCAGAGGTGTTGAAAGCCCGCGGGGAGAAGAAAAGCCTTCAGCCCGGTCTGCGTGAAAAGCCCATTTTAATCTGGAAAATCTGTGATTATCCCATTAGCAGGTGAGCTGACTTGTTGGCAAAATCATATCCAATCATGTGAGGACAAATCAGAGAGCCAAGGGGGCCGTTCATGTTTGATCTGGCTGACGAGCGAGCACAAAGCTAATACAGAGTGCTTTGTTACGTGCCGTCGACCTTCGCGTTAATGCGACGGGAGCCGCGGCCACTCAAATCGTGCCCGTTGGGTTTTAGAGCGTCTGAAAGGAAAGGCTTTGTACAGTATCACAGCCTTACATCATATTTACCATCTTCACTTTTTCATTGTTAGTTTGGTTTTTACAAAAGGGGAAGTTGTGTCCCCTGCAGCTCTTGCGGACTCTGAAAGAAAAACGGCTTCTGACATCAGAGGGAGAGGGCGATGTTTCATCTCACAGGAGCAGGAGGAGGAGGAGGAGGCGTGTCTGACGACGCTCGTGTCCCCTCGTTGACCACTGATTACGACACATTTACACACACTCTCACAGTCTCCTTGAACGACCTTGGCTTATGCGAGTCGAAAGCTGACGTCAGAGTCGTTTTTTTTCTCCGGCTCGTCCCGCTTTCATTAAAATGTGTTACTCACAGCAACAATGAAGAGGATTTGCTTCTTGCCTCGTGGCACATATGGTGTCAGACTACTGCTCAATGCATGATTTAAAGGAAAAGAAGCCGCCGCCGTCACTGTCCGTGTGTGTGATATACAGTATGAACGGGACGACGCAATTGGAGAGAATGACAGTCGCCATAAAATCCCCAACACTGAACAGATGGGAAGTCATGAATAAATAAACAACTGTTGACCTATTTTTTGCCACAGGTCTCACAGATGATATGATACCATGAATTATCACGGAGGAGTTAGTTCTCCGTGTGACCCCCCCCCGGAAAAAGGAGCCAACTTCCGTGTGTCTTAAGCAATGTTCTAAGAATCTAAGAAAATGAGACCGTCCTCTGCAACAGAACAGGTCATCTGTGGAAACTCAGCACCTGGACTCAATTCTGGAGATTCTCTGGAGATTGTGTTCGAAAAGCAAATGTCCACAAAGGTCACTGTGGACTTATTTGGAACTGCTCCTGCCAGCTTCATACTCAAATGTCTGGATTTTTGGGCATTCTCCCACATCTGACGCAGACAATCTCCGACCTCCAGTGTTTGTCCAATGTGAACAATGTGTTCTGCCTCATGCATGATCAGGCCAGTTGCAAATCCCTCACCTGGCTGGATTCTCCCAAGATTCCCCTGCTGTTGTGAATCTGGGAATCTGTAAAGGTAGGGATTCTGGGAGCCCAAGGCAATGTGGCTCGAGAGGCTTAATGTCACCCCAAAATTGAAAGTGACATCCCCTAAATGTTGGGTTGTATTTCCCACATGTAGCGGTCCGCATGGACCCTAACTAAACACCCAGTTTGATGCTCCCACTAGCACAACATCTTCAAATCCAGTACGTTTTGATCAAAGGAGACAGCGAAAAAGACAATTACCATACACACTTGCTTGAGGCACCCACACATGGTCAAATTCATGCTTTAATAAAGTGGAATTTGTGATTTCTGTGGGATAAAGCCACTCACTTTTGCACAGTTGCAGTAGTAGCCGGGTCACATTGAAGTTTTTTATACTACTCACAAAATTGATTTTTAAAACGAGGTAACACGTCGAATTTATGATTACAGACAACAAACAAGTCACCGTAAAGTACAAACGAGACGCAAGGGTTTATCTCTCGCGCTACTGCAAAATCATTTTCCCTTTCACTCTGTAACTCCCTCTGCCCGTTTATGAGGACGGTCTTCAAGTGGCTCCAGTGGCCATTTAAGTAAATATGAGTCCAGTGTTTGCCAAGAGAACATTCACTCCCTTTTTTCCCCCCTTCTTCTATAATGCGTGGAAGCATTTTGCTGATCTCTTTGCTTAAGCAGGCATAAAGACATGGAATTATTCCTCAAAAACCTTTGTCCTGTTCCCTAAGAATGACAGAGTTTCAAACTACAATGAAGTACTGTGAGTGTGGCACAATACTTTCAAAATAGGCTGGAAATGAAACATAATTAATTCAGCTGTGACGATAGATGATAATGTAATTTCATTTTATGAACATTTCCAAAGCGCTTAGTCATACTCTACACACCGTTCTGCTGCTACACGTTTCTTTTGTCATTTTCACTTCATAATGTCTTTTTTTCCCCTGCGTAATTATTGTTGGTGCACGTTCTTTTCACCTTCGTTCCTCATTAGAAAAGAGAGATGACTTTGTTGAGTGTGGCCATTTTCAAGGTATGGAAACATCACGTCACTTTACCTCACCTCTTCGACAACCGTTTCCGAACTAAAACTAAAGTCTGTCTAAGGTCTTTAACTTCTCAGTCCCCACACCAAAGTCCTTTGAGAACATTAACAATTTTATATCAAGGCACAAAGGAGTTGTTGGTCCACTGCCGTTTCTGTCAGTCAGTTCAAATATGTCATTCTCTGACTCTGACGCCTGAAATCCTTCATTTCAGATTTACCTAAGTGACACAGACTTTCAGAATAAAGCTGCAGTAAGCCAGCAGCTTTTGTGTCCCTCTCAGCTAAAAACACCAATTTTCTCAACGGAGTTTGGTGCCACGGACGTTGACAGTTTACAAATGTACTTTTCGGGTTTAAAAAACGGCTGTCTAATGAAGAAAAAAACCCAGCAAATATTATCTTAAGAAAGTGTGCTCTTAAGCTGACATATTTAGGTGAGCCTTCCTGTCTCAGTGTCAAAACGTCCACAAACATGAATTATCCTTTTCTACAGGTATAGTGGAAGTAGCAGCATTTACTGAATACTGAAGGGTGAGTCAACAACATTCACGTCAAATTTGCACATCAGTTATAGTTGATAGATAGAAGAGATGTTGGTGCTGAACAACTTCCCTCACCTGAACAGAGTGTCATTGGCAGATGATGGCTTGACGGGGTTGTGGCAGTCGCTGTGGCCCTCGGGAACGAAGCCCCTCTGTTTACGGAAGCTCTGCACACCTTTCACCACGATGGCCACCCCGTCTCGCACCCGCTTCCTCAAGCTCATCCTCCACCGGTCTGGGATGATGCTGATGAGCCCCACGGGGAAGCTGTCCGGCGGGGGGATGTCCGGGTTTCCAACAGCCAGGCTTGGGATAATCCAGATGTAGCCCGGCCCCAACAGCCCGGACTCGGACGCCATGGCAAACAGGTAATTCGCTTCGTCGTGTGAGCAGTAGACCAGTAATACTTGGGTGTCGATCTGCTGCAGCAGCCTTCGTGCTCGGATGTCGTTCATGCCGTCGGCGGACATGTCGAAGGTCAGCACGTCCTGCAGGTCCCATAGGAAGTAGCTGGTGTCAGAGAAGGACTTGATGTAATCCACGTAGGCTTCGTAGCCCGGGTAGAGGCTGGTTATGACCACAAAGCTGTCCCAGTTGTACTCCTCCATCACCTTGAACATACCGTTGACCTGCTGCTCGATGGAGGAGCCCAGCTGGAGGAAGTTGGAGCCCTCGCCCTGGAGAGAAAGTAGTAAATCATGAGTTAACACCACTGTACACAGTTTAATTTAATATTTGTCGTGTGCAGTGACGATCCTCTTTTATACCATTTAAGAGTACACACATATGATTTGTACCCACATGAAGTAGTGAGTTGCCCAACCTCGAGAGACTATGGCACAACCGTGACAGGAACTGTAAGTGGTTCTGCTTTATTTTCCTATTCCTGGAGCCGCAGGATCATTCATCACTTAAACGCATGTGCAAACACCGGCCGTCATCCACGTGTGCAAATTCAGAGGGATGGCACTAGCGTTGAGGCCAGTAGCAGCTCTATATTTCCATCTGTCTTTTCCGCAGATGCACTGACCTTGAGGTGGGATTAGATGTGACTTCTCTGTTAACGCGGTTATTAAAAGAGGCGGAGAAGGGGAAAAATACTTTTTCATTCTGGAAAAAAATAAGTCAACGTTAAACTTTTCCAATCACAGCGTGTGACGTCGCTGATCCCTGAGGTCCCTGGCCGGAAACTTCAGACTATGAGCCTGATTGTAGCGTAACAAAGAAGATGAAGGTCATCTAATCAATGAGCAACACATGTAAGAAATTACACTTTTTTTCTGTCCATAACCAGTGGGTGGTATAACATGGATGGACGAAATCTGAGAAGCGACGCAACATTTATTATAAACATTTTCTATTGAGCGCTGCTGTCCTCAGTGAGCACAATGATCGAAAGGTCGTCATGGTGTTGTGGCACAAACTCATTAAGTGATTTACCATTGCTTTTTTAAAGTATCATTGATTGCTCACTTTTAATAAGCTATTAACAAATGTTTGTAGGTCATCTGCAAATATGTATATCATAGGTCACTCATAAATCTGCAAATGTAAATGTTAATTAGTTAGTAATGAATTGATTTATGTCTAAATCTAGACCATTTAGATCAAGAGGATTTTCCACAACCTGCCGGCCTAAAGGTTTATTAATGTCATGAAACACTTTCCATGAATGGGTCTGAACCATTTTAAGCATTTGGCTACAGCGATAAGAATAAGCTTTATTTTTTACATTACCGATTTTACATTGTGGCACACAGGAGTTTGTGATCCACCTCCATCAATCGGTTCAAATGTGTCATTTTGTGACTTTGACGTTTCAAAACCTTTGTTCCGATTTTCCTAAATTGCACAAACTTTACCAAACAAGGCAGCAGTATACCACCAGCTCCTGTGTTCTTGCAAGCTAAAAAAACGTAGCTGTTCTCTGTCTATTCTCGCTTTTGTGCAGTACTAGCGATATTTATCTGCTGCATATATTAATTTCTGCCTCATACAATCACAGTGTAGAAATATCTAAGTGTTTGTAGGCTCTCCTGAGATCATGTCATAAAATCTTTGACAGTTATGTGCCCTCCCTCCTGACCCTGACCCACTCAGGGGACCGCAGCCCCAGCCTCGGCACCAACCCCTCCGAGCTCAGGAAACATCGAGGTCAGGCATCTTGAGAGTGGAGGCAGGCCAGTTGTCTCATTCGGCTTGTCCCCTTATCGTCCTTGAGAGACGTTCAGTGGTCTTGTGATGTATGAGCGTCTCACGATCTCAGACGTCACTGATAAATCTCTGCAGCTTTGCAGCTCCGACTGTCTGTGCTTGAAACATTTTTCCCCCCCAATTTCCTCTTGAACTCTAGAGCAGTGCTGTTTAATGGAAGCCAGTTGTATTGTAAAGAGGACATTTTATTGATAAATTGGCAGTTGTTGCATCTTGACTTAAAAATGGCTGCTGACGCACAGCGTATTACTCGTTAATATTCATATTAATGATGTCAGAGACTTGACTCGGGATTAGTTCTTGTTCGATGTAAGGGACCTGCTGTAGACTAAGATGGATTAGACCGCACTAAAGGCCAGATGGCTACACACATCCATACTGAGTGCAGGGATCTTATGCAGGTTAGTCACGGAGGAGTTAGCAAAGATCGAATAAATGCGCTGGTTTTCTCGTCCCAACCCCTCGACCCCACCCCGCTGCAAATCTGTCGACATTATTGCCTAATTCCTCTACATGCTGCTGCTGCCCGTTCCTGCATCACAGCGTGTTCTCTGGCATTTGCAAAGATGTCAGTGTGTTTACAAGTAAGTTGACAAGAGTTTCAAGAGAAATCCTGTGATCAAAATGAGACAGCACACACAACCCTGTCTCCTATAAAACTATAGATGACAACTTTTAAATATAATTAAGATTTAAGCCTCAGCCTCTTGCTTTTATATCAAGACACACTGAGGCAAATGCAACATTGCGCTAGTAAAGCAAACGACTGCAAAAAGGACTGCAAGACTGCAAAGATTTAGAAGTGAGTTATACTTCTTCCTTCTACCATTTAACTTCCGATCCTGCTTGTTTTTTTGTCAAATAACATTATTCTAAGACATTTTGTGAAATTTTGTAAACTAAGACAAAAGGGGAAAAGAAAACAAAGCAAACAAACTTGAGTGTATGTTACATGTTTACTAGCCCCAGGGTCCATGAGAGTAAAGCCCCTCGCAAACCGCAATCTCAACAGCTCAATTAGCAGAGAGCAGACTGATAGGATCCTGGGGCATTACCACAGGCTCAGCAGCAAATCAAAGCTCAACATGTCAGGGGTGCAGAGCAAGCACAGCACTATCCGCGGCAACAAGTCCGAAGTCAGTTTACACAAAAACTAACACGGGTGTGTTCAGACCTTCAGACCCCCGTGTCAGAAATGATATAAATTAGAGCTGAAGAATAATATTTGAAAGAAGTGATGTTGTGATAGTATTTCTGACATGAATACACACAATAATTTTCAGCAGATGACTTCAAAAGCTCTTTTCTGAAAGACTCAATCTCTTGAGTTTGGACGATTGTGTGAATTTCATCTGCATAGAAAAGTGCAATAATGACTTTTTTGGGTTTTTTTTTGCTCGTGTTGTTGAGATCTGCTGTTGTTGTGAAAGAGCAAGGACATAAGTGACTGGTGGTTTGTCTTGTCATTCACAGCAACGGGAGAAGCTTAAACCGGAGTTTAACGAATGGGCTACATCCAGGTACGTCTTTGCTCTGTCTTTTTATTAAGTAAAAAGAACTGAGCACCGGCTCTTCATTGCAAGATGCTATTCTTTTTCAATAGCAGCTCTTGTTCATTCACAAAACATTCACAGTTTTATGACAGTTGTTTGAGTCACATCACCTAAAACTCTGTCACGGAGTCACATCGTTGGCCACCAGAGAATTTGCAGAATAATAGAGTCTCATATTTTGGACAGTTCTCAGGACATTATTTTGTAAACGGGTGTCAGTCACCAGACTCTGTCCAATCAGTAAGCTGCACTTCCACCGTGTTGTTCACAGTAGTTACACAGTCGTGCGTCCCAAAGAAGATTACAGCCACTGAGCAGAAATCTTAGCTTCTCAAGACTTGAGATTAAATCCAGGAGTATAAAATATACAGATGGAGAAATGTTACATTACTAACGTGAGCTTTTTTTGCCCGTTTTACATGAGTTTGTGTAAACTACAGATATCTATACAAGAACCAGAGATTTTCCTCCACTTGGACACAATGTCCTGGCTGTCTTTAAGATGACACAATACAGTGTGTGTCGGGGATAGATTTGCATTGTAGTACTACAACTAGCACGAACGCCCTGCACCTGTAGAAAACTGAACGGAAAATACTTTATTTACCAGCAGGGGGTGGTAGTCTGTAGTTGTCGTTGTGTATTTGCAGTCATCACATAATACTTTTATCTTTGATTGTCTTCTGAGGGCACGCTGGCTCAACATCGTAGTTTTATTTGCGTCCACATGTCCGAATTAGAAGAGGACCTTGAAGGAAAACGCTCATAGGCGTGTGTCTTCTTGGCATCTTGTCATTTCTGTGTCTCATTCCGCCAATTCAGTGTGTGACAACCAAAATACAAGAACAACAGTCTTAACTTGCTCGAAAGCGCTCATTTGACAGGTTGTATGGTTTGGAAGGTTATTTGAATGACTCAGGATGTCTATAGATAGACTCGGACTGCATCCAGAAACGAAAAGGGAAATAAGAGACTAGAGTAAGCTTTTGCATTGACGTAAATGTGAGTGGAATTAGCACTAAAGATACAGGACAGAGAGTGGTCCTTTGATCCTCTGGTCATATGGCCAAATCACCTTTCCCACCCGACCATGTCGCTCTCTCTCTCTATCCCTGTACAACGAGTGACTTCTGGCCATGGCTCATTGCTGCGACATATGTCTGCCTCCACCACGCAGCAGGAAGTGCCCTGGCACCGCCTGTCTGTCCCTCTGACGTCACACAAATCCTGCACGACGACCAGGAACAGACACACAACTCCGTGGTCGTCTGCTGTGACAGTACCTCACACACAGATAGCATTGACTTCACCACGTTTGCCTGAGGTGCACCATCTGCATTTGGGACCAGCCTAGAATCAGGGTCCACGCTCTTATACTGAAAACAAAGAAGACTCACCAAATACAGTATACACCTCCTTAAATGGACAATAGCTTGTTAATATATTGGCCACTTCGTCTTTCAGATAGTCTTCTCTTACTGGAAAATGACCTTTGTGTCCCTTTTCAACCGGCTCACTCAACCACACCAAACTCCATTTACAAAATCAGCGATTTTAAAACACTGCTGCCTCCATCGGTGAGTTCAAATGTGTTCTGCGAGGCAGCGGTCCCCATGAGCTAAAAATGCTTATTTTCAAGTCCTTTATTTATGATGTAAAATCCCTGATTATCTGTGAGGACTTTGGTTGGAGAAAGTGAGCATTTTACACAAACTGTTTGATGTTGGAAAAGGTTCTGTTGTTAAGTTACAAACACATTCAGTTGAGTCTGCGTGTCAATATCTCACACAACCACATGTCCAAAAACTATCACTATGAAATGAGCTCATCCTCTGGCTGAGTTGCTTGCCGTCATTTACTTAGGGATTAGAGAATGATAAAAATGAGCTGACGTGGCCAATCAACAAAGTGAAATGTCCCGAGGACAAGAGTCGGTTTATCACCTAATTTTGTCCTGTCACTTGCAAGCACATCAAACTCTCGGCTTTCAGTGATGTGTATTAAAAATGAACGAGGGCTGGTGCCTTGTTGACTACCTTTGACAGCATCCCTCATTATTGAGAAGAAAAGTAAAGGAGGGTTGGACCAAAATCAGTGCCGTGCCTCTGGTACACAACTTCCATCTGCCAATGTTTAGTTAAATCATAAATAAGTGACTACTTACAACGGTGAAATATGAGAACGCCAAACTTTTAACTGAAGCCAAAACTAGACTATAACGATATTTTTATTGCCAATACTCATGTCACATTCTGATGAATGGAAAGATCAATGCAATAAATTCTAGTTCACGGATGGGGAATCGAAATCTCATCCTTAAACAAGAGCAAGCAAGGGATTTATCATTTCAATGTTGTTGTAACTTTGCGAAACAATAACTTGAAACCCCTACACTGTCAGACACCAGCACGGATGAAGAACTGGTCGAATAATTACCGTATACTGAGACTATCTTGTTGTGTGTATCAGTCGCTTTTGAATATCTTCAGCGCCACGATTATTGTGATGATAATTATGATCAGTATTAAGAACGTGATGTGAAATTTTCGTGTCGGGAAGCAGACGAATAGAGTCTTTCTCTGAGACTGTTCACATGAATAATGCATGCACTCACTGTTCTGCAAGACACTTTTAATGCATTCACTAAATGGCATGTATTAATGCTCTCAACTTCTCCCCGCTGACTAATTGACATTCATTTTACCAGCTGTCAGCCTTCACCATTATGCTTATTACTTATTACACATGTTTATTCTGTAATTTAATATGACTGAGTTGCTGCTCCTGTCCTCAAGTTAAAATTGTCGGGGTGTAATGAGCAGCAGGACGCATTAACTGCTGGGTGACATTTCTTTTCATTCCCCCCCCGAGAAGCCGCGCTGTTGGCAAAACCGCTGCAACTTATTTTCTGTAATGATACAGCAGAAGGAGAATCTGTCCACAAAGCCATCGAATTACCAGAAACTTATGTGTTTACTCCTTATTTCTTGAAAAAGTAGGAAATGCCCCAAGACTCAAGATGGAAAACAACATTTTTTGAGTTTTGATCTTACTAAAAAGCACCAATGTGCTACAGCTATGAAAATAACCCAAGTCCCAGTCCTCAAACCCCGGTACTAATTTCAATAGTGGCTGAATACTTTATTTGTCTGTCTTATACTGGCTCCAATAGACAGATGACTTTCTAATAATTTGGAATTTTTCACAGTTGTTTTTTAATGTGATGCTGTGTGAGGTGTCTGTGGTGTCCCTCAGGGTTCTATTGTAGGCCCCTTCATTTTTGAATTGTGTGTCCAGAGATCCAGATACTTGTTGAATATATTGTAAAATAAGTGTAAATCTTTCCTACTATAGAAACTTAATAGGCAACTTCAATATGCAGAATTAACACTTATAATAATTGAAACTATCCCTTATTTAGTTGGAACAGCTGTCAATTCCATTGGGTCCTTACAGTTGGTAACAATGGCAAAACCATCAACCCTGCTCTTTCCTGGCCACCCCCTTCCATGACCCCGCCCCCCCACACTGACCTTGTATGGCAGGACAACAGCTGAACCTCCACTAATGCCGACGATGGGCACGGCTGTCTGAGTGGAAATGAAGTCCAAGATCTGCGCCACGGCCTCCGAGCCGACGTTGTCCTCGAACACCACGCCATGGACGCGGTTGGTGGAGAGGGTGTCGCAGATGCGGGTGAGCAGCGCCCGGGGGTTGGTGTTGTTGACCAGCACGGTGATGGGGTTCACTTCCAGAGGCAGGTCCATGAAGTTCTCCCGGCTCAGCCGTCCCTTAATCTCAGCCTGGTAGGCCGAACCGCTGAACACCACTGCCACGTTCACCGAGGGCATCGGAACCCCGAATGGCCGTCCTGAACAGGCAGGCACAGAGCACAGCAACGGCAGCAGCAGCAGCAGCGGTGGCGGCCACCAGGGGGAGTCGCTCAAGCAGCCTAGACGAACGCCCATCTCAATCACCTACTGCCTGTAGGAGGAGACAGAGAAATCAAATTTTAGATATTACAAGGTGGCTCAATACCAATTTTTAGTGAGCGAAATGATACCAATGTCTATCTCTACTTGCCCCCATATCATCTTTTGACATTTCTAAAAACATTATGCTCCAACTGCATGGCAGAATTTTGCAGCCCTCACTCGTGTCCTTGTCACATGATGGTGGTGGAATTCTCTCTTTAAAGGTACAGGATCTAGCAACAACTATTGAACTTCAACAAGCATGTAGGAGCGCCCATGCTAGCCTTCAGTTATCAGTTAAACTCTGCAGAGAAGACCCGCTCTGGTCTGTGGTAATACAAACAAAAAAGTGTAAAAAACATTATCGTAAGATATACAGCAACTATTTTATACTAAATTTCTGCCAAATGGAAATAATTTCATCTAAAAGCACGAAGCAGATATGTTTATATTTAATATTTAATGATTATGAATTGTCTCCAATAAGACTTTATTCTTGATTTTCGGCAGTATTTCCCCATTGACGAGTATTGCGTCGACAGACCAATCCAAACTGTTGTTGATTTCTGAAATGTTGTGATATCTCATGCAATGGCCTTTTTCCTTTTCTTTTTTTTTAGAGTTAGCTTATTTTGATGACGTACTGGTCTGCACGCTATATAACTAAGTCAAACGTAAGAGCCCATTAACGGAGAACCCGGAGAAGTATTTTTAGTGTTTCACCGTGCAACATGAGGCCGTGGCCAGTCTGTTGCATCTTAGGGAGGCAGCTGCCACCCTACTGCTATTATATTCTCTGGTCCAATCCAACAGATGGTGTCCAGAGTTTAGTGCAACAAATAGAGAACAAGAGGATTTATAATTGTTCTCTCGTGACAGTACTTTTGAAGCTGTTACTTTATTTTTTTTTTTTGTTCAGAAATCCACAGCATTCAAACTTAATCCGCCTGCGCTGATTAATTCACATCCGCTGTGTCAGTATTATGATCTGTAGCTGTTGGGAAAGTTGTTTTTTTTTTCTCTTGTCTAGCTCTGCAGCTGACAGTTTAATTATTGTGACATCAAAGTCTGTATTCACATAGGACATGAAATCTTCCGGGTTGCCCTTTGAGCAAATCCAGGCGTTTGCGTTGCGTCACTATTTCTCTGCATTGCAACCACTCTTGAATAAACTATAATAATTTCTCTCAAAAAGGTGGATTGCTTTGCTTTCCGCCCTCCTGGAGGTAACGGGGCACAGACACTGTGACAAACAGTAGCTCTGCGGTCGCAAAACCCCGTGGTGTTAGTTTAGTATTCACATAGTTGCCAGACAGTGGTTAGTGCAGAGCTGTCAGACAGATTTAGGCTCTTTGTCAAATCTGTCACGGCCGTGTTTGGGGCCCTAAAGGAGTGTGACACACTGGTCCCCTGTCACAGAGATCTGATCCACCATGTGATGGAATCCCAGTGGGGTGAATATATTGTAATCCCCTGGTAATCCCTGCGTGGCGTCATGGCCAACGGCTTTATTGTAGAGTGTGCATTTATCAAGAGATTTGGTTATTGCACAAGGTTTTGCTGTTGCTATGTTGTTTTACTTCCTGTGTTGTGTTTCCTGTGTATGAGTGAGGGTGCAGATTTTTTTATTTTTTATTTTAAAAGTCTTTGAATAACACAAAGTAACACACTTGATTAACCTTAAACATATTTTTCTCTCGTCTCATGT
Organism: Solea senegalensis; assembly: GCF_019176455.1. Taxonomy (NCBI): domain Eukaryota; kingdom Metazoa; phylum Chordata; class Actinopteri; order Pleuronectiformes; family Soleidae; genus Solea; species Solea senegalensis. The sequence goes on along the minus strand of NC_058038.1, from coordinate 4,537,197 downwards.
CTACATCCTCCTAAAAATAAAACTTTGTCTTGCAATGTAAATGTGTAAAGTAAGCAAATACCTAATGTGAGATAGTAATTTCTATTATTTAATTATATAATGAATATTAAACAGAATTCAGATTATGATAAGACCAGGCTTCATTTCTGGAATCAAATTATTGGTAGGAGCTGTATTTGACATTGTAAAATCGGATGTTTTCTTGACCCTTTTTTCAGGAATCTCTAAAGAAATTAGATCAGAGTAATGATTCAGACTTTAGCGCTGGTATGTGCCAGCTGAGCATTAAACTGCACTGCACATATTTGTGACGCTAGCAGCTCGTGCTACAAAGTTAGTCACGTCTGCTCTGCTACCTTTGGAAAAACCACCTCCAGCGTCAGGTGTCAGACACGGCCGGTGTAAAACATTAAAGCAAAGAATTATGTGTGAGCAGAAAACACAAGCAGATAGCAGACAAGCCGACTATAGGGGAGCAGGAACACTCGCGTCGTACGTAACTAGAATATTTATCATTGGATTGTTTTTCTCCGGTCATGTCATATACTGAAATCCAAACAAAAGAGAAGCTGAGTGCACTGTGTCCTACATGTGATTCTCCTGGTAGGTGCTGCCTCATAAATCATTTTGCAAATTGATTGCTCACCACTCGGAGAGGGCATGTGCTACGCTCCTCTCAATGACATTATCCATGTTTCAGCTGCGACAGCAGTGGAATAGTTTAGGGTTAATGTCGTTGACGAGAAGCAACGTACACGTGGTCAAAATGCTTAAAACGCTCTGACCTTCCACGTGTTAAATCAAGGCATGGGGAAACAGCTGAGAAAGATACACGGAGGACACAATCCAGAGGTGGTGGATATAGAATTAAACCAAACGGGGAATGAGTCATCAATTTCTTCCTGACGGGGCTTTTGTGACGTCAGTGTGCTTGTAATGTCTTAGAGGATAACAACACACAGGAATCCAACCACTCAAGAACCAACAAGAGGTTTGTTGCCTCGTTGATGTGGTTTGGGATTGAAAAGTCTACATTTGAGAAAACCTCCTTTAACATCAACATGCAATAAGCTCAACACACATAAAGCAAGTTTATGCCATATACCCAACACAAACGGGCCAGGATTACTGTATATCAACTAAAAAAAATGCACAATGATATGCATCAACACAGTTCTTTGACAAAACTTGCACTCAATCATTTTGTTTTTGTGAAATGAATGTGGGACATCTGTCATTTTCATTAGAAAACTAATTCATTTTTGATTAAAATGAATCCTGTGCGCAATGTTTTTGTCGTGAATTGTGTTGGTGGTCTGGCAACCCATGCTGCTCCGAGTGTGTCTGGCTTTATTTATGTGACCTGGTAAAGTGAGGTGGGCTTGACATTGCTCCACCTAAGCACTTTACTATCACTGCAAATGCGTCATAGTTATTAGCATAGGTGAAAAAAAAATACAAAAAAACACAAGGAAGTGACACTTTCTGAGTGCTTTCAACATCCTGACCCCCGGATCTCCAGCCACTTTATGGCACTTTTCCATTATACAGTTCTAGCACAGTTCTATCACCCTTTTTTCAGTGCCTGTTCTGGCGACGTTCCAAGCGAGCTGAGTCAAAACTAAAAATGTGACATCAACAGACTGCCGGCCACTGATTGGTCAGAGAGCGTCGTCACTGGAAGAGTCATGAGCGAACGTCCGACTAAAGAATAAAAGCGAACAATGCCAAAATGTAGATCAGTGAAAAAAGAATTAAAAATCCCTGAAAACATGTGTTGATCTCCAACATTTAGAAAATTGAAATGTCTAAAATGTCAATATTTAACAGGAGGAGGAGTCTGGTGTATTAGTGACAGCACAGCTGTTCTTTTGTCAAACTCCAACTAATTAGAAAATACAAATTAAAAATAAAACATCCGGTCCATAAAAAGTAGCCTGTCGGTCACAGACTTGCTCATATGCGACGTGTTCTCCTCCGGTTTAGTTTGGCGAAGAGCTTTGCTATGGCTCGCTAAATTGCTAACCTCTTCGCTGCTAACGTTAGCTGTGGCTGCACTCGCGACTGGGTGCTTTGCATTGACATGGTAGGCTAAACTTGAGCATATCACCTTTAACCTTTATTAATGGTGCCGTCGGGGCTTTTCTGAAATGTAAATGTCCCGTTCATTGGGCTGAGAACTCGCATACGGACACAGTAAAGTTAGAGATTAAAAATGAGATTAACATAACGTGCTAAATATGACTATAATTAGCAATTGACGGCGATAATTTGACACCCCTAAATTAGTCATCAGAAATAAATGATGTTAGCCTGATGCTAACGTTGCCACCACTGGTAACTGAAAGTTTCAGACAAGTAAGCAGATGTTACTGTCACAGCTTGGGCTTTTACAGCATATGTATTGAAATTGTATTTGGCACAGAATTATGCAGCAAGTTTGGCAGATTTGTATGCAACTAACAAATCCTGATCTCAGACTCGGAGGCCTTTTCCTGCAGAACAACGTATATAAATTAATCATGAACAACAGCAGTTGACATCTGCAAAAACATGGCGAAAGTTTTGGGGAGTTTTAGTTTTAGGAGTCCAGGAGCCTCAAGTCACAAGTTGAATATCCTCACCAAGGACCGCTCCTTTCTCTCGTATATTTTTCTCTCCAGGCCGTTTTTATTTCTCCCTCCGCTGCCCTCTTTTCTGTTTGATGACACCTCTCGAGTGCAAATCCGCAGCACACTGACATAAACTGCACAGTATATCACAGATAACTGCGTCGCCTTACACTATCTGACTGCACAGATTAAAACCACTGGAGCCGCTCAGAAAATGATGTCGGTAATTTCTGTGTTTCGATCATTCCGGTGTGTCACCACTTACCTCAATCACGGGGGCATGAACGTGGGAAGTGGCTGTTTCCACAGATGTTAAACCCTTAGGCGCTGTTAAGAAAGCGGAAATATGTGCCGTTTTAATCATTTCGGCATCTGTTTGGGACGCACCTCGAACCACCTGCTCAGTCACATATGTAATTATTACTGGATACGGTGTACAACAGAATGTCCTTAGACAAAGATTCTACGTTTCATATATCAATTTGGCTACAACAATGAAGAGGTTGTTTACTAAATTTCTTATCATAGTGAATCAGAACTCTACATTTTTCTTTCCAGGAGTGTCAAGTAGATTTTATGATCGATGAAGATTCATAAATAGCAGCTCACGTACAACCACGAAGGGACTCGAACCCCCAATCTTCTGATCCGAAGTCAGACGCCTTGTCCATTAGGCCACGTGGTCACAATTTTTAGAATTAATGTAATCTGTTATCAGCTAACCCAAACTACGTGCAACAAACAAAGTTTTTTTCATGTTAATCAATGTAGAACATTTAAATTTAAATGTATAGAGGTTTATGACAATAAAGTTAGAGATAAAAGACAATAAAGATCATGTAGAGCTAACGGGTATCATCTCAGAGGTTCTACAGTTCAAGTCGTTTTGAGAACATTTGAGAACATTTCAGACTGTAATTGGTGTTTTTAACTGCATCTAACGACATTTAATGGATTACATTTAAGTATTTCTTAATCATAGAAATGATCAGCATAGTATTTGATAAATAACACTGGGGCGAGCACGCGGACAAACCTCCACTGAGACTGTTCAGTCTCTCCCAGTGTCACCACACGACCCCCGTCTCACTAGGTAAACAATTTATTCAGATTCAGATCACAACCAAAATGTATTCATGTCCTCCACGGGTGATTTCCTCCTACATCCGCAGAACATTTCATCCAAATCCGTCCTTTGCTTTTGTGACTTATGCCGCTCAAAATCAGACAAACAATGAGAAAACAAGTTCCCCCGCGCCGGCACTGCACAGAACTACCTCCTCCTGCTTCGAGGAGTAAATGTGTTTGTCTGTGGCGCCTCCACACTGACACTGACACTTTGATAAACTCAACCGAGGATTAATGCAAATATCCACATCTGCATGTTTGGCCCCCGCACATACTGTATATGCTTCTCCCCCTCAGCCGCAAATTGAATACTGTTGATAAGGTGAATACAATTTCCTGCACATATTGACACCTCTGCTCAGTATGTATGGCCCTGGCAGTCTCTGTGATTGGATTATGAACACACACATTCACATACCTGATATTTTCAATTCCCAGTAGTATAATTCAGGTTTAAGTCTTAATGGGCTTTATTGTATAAACTCAAAGTTTGCATCTCTCTAGGAGCCAAATTGAAAGAGGTTATAAATAGGAACCAAAACCTTGACTGGGCAGGGTTCGATGAACAAACAAAACATTTCAGCGCACCAAATATGGGTCACAGGGGCTTAAAGCGTTGGCTTAGCCCCTTAGAGTTTTGTATTGTGTTATTAATCACGTCACGAGGGCTGTCCTGTTCAGTATTGTGGGTGTGGTTTTGTGTTTGAATGATAATTGGCAGAGTTACATTTCCTGAGTAAGCTGTCTGCAAAGTTTGAAGGCTGTCAAGCAAACCAGTGGACAGTTATTCGATTAAAAGAGAGACAGAGGAACGTCTGGTTCCTTGCATTTATAGATCGATGTTTCATTGTGTGATGACAGTGCAAATAAACCAGAAGGAATCCAACCACTCAAGACCAGACAAGTCACTGCCTCTGTCATATGGTCAGATTTTAGGTAAATAAATGTCTGACGTTGCAGACCAGACTCAAAAAAACCTCATGAACCACTTACTCAAGAACCACAATAAAACCCTCCATAGAGAGAAGATACGTGAAGGTGTTTGAGAATAAACGCATCCCAAACTCTAAGACTCAACATATAGACATTAAAAGTATCAGATCGTTTGACGTCTACAAAGATATGAGGAATCGTCCGAGTGTGATAATGTGAGGAGATTTGTGCTTTGAGTTTTATCACCTGGCTTAAACCAGAATACACATATTAAATAACCATGAAGGACATCTTTGTTGCTTTTGAGAGAGTACAATGCAGGTACAAGTCGTGTCTTGTAGAATAAACTGGATCCTTTTTTATTGGTCCTGATAGGGAACATATGTATTATAAACATATTTAAAAAAAAAGAAAAAAAACCTTATGATTTGCTGCCGAGGTGTCAGCTTCTCCAACTGATTCCTGATGGAGGTGATGAATGTGAGGCTGCAGCAGTAAATACATCTGGCTGAGCAGCGAGGTCTCATCGGCGCGGTGTTTAATGACTCTGCCTCTACATTCTGGGCACGGCGCCTCTGCTGCAGCTGTTTAACAATGTGCACCTGTCCCATCTTCTGCTCCGTGATCAATACGCTCTGCCATGGATCTGCAGGCTGCTGCATCCCAGACCCGCATGTTGTCCTTCTCTGCGTCTTCCATCCGTCAAACAGCTGATGACCATTTCAAACCGAGCTCACACCGTCAAAAACGCCATTCACCTATGACCTTTGTTGACCTCTAAAGAACACGAGTGAATTTTATTCACCCTTCCTTGACTTTCACTTTAACTACCACTATCCTGCTAAAGGTGCAATGCTCTGTAAGAGATAAATGAAAGGTTACATAAGAAGTGTCACAATTTCAGTGGTCGTTAAAGCTGCAGTGCGTAATTTATTGTTTTTAGTTGTCAGTTGTTGTGGATGTTTGTTATCATTGTTTCTCTGTTTAATCTGTGGGGAGAGACATCATTTGTCTGCTGTAGAGAATGGATGGATGGATGGATGGACCCTCAAAGGGAAATTCCTCTCTGCATTGAGCTCATCCTCGCCCGGTTACCAGCCAAGTTCCCTTTCCACTTGGCCATGGGCTATGTTGTTAGCAGACACTACAGGTACCAAGCATTAGGCCTGCCCACCACCACAAGCAGAGACCTCTTTTTTTTTTGTTTAAAATGATGTTAGACACTGAAAAGGTTTCTCCTTGATTGACTGTCTCAGAGGCCAGAGATGGAGAGACCAGCGTCACCGAGAAAACTCTCTAGATTAGTCATCGCTGTCAGAATAAATAGCTATTTAACACAGATTCAAACCGAAAAGTCTTATCCCTGACAACAGATTTAAACCCCCCACTTACATAAGAGTCAGGTTTCATTCACCAGCACATCAATACGTCGGTCATGTCTCGTTATATCTTCCACCTGTATAAATATGATTAACTAAGCTCCGATTAAAAGAACACAGTCGTCCTGATCTCTTTAAATCCACAGCCATTAAACTAATCTTTAGATTAATCAAAAATCATGGGTACAATGAGAGCAGGGAGAGATATGAGCAAAAAAATTAATCTGGATCAGACGGCTTGACATAGTTGGCATGTGCCCAACTGTCGGGTTCAGTGTCATATATGTGAAGCTGGGCAATATTTCTTTCATTTATTTTAAACTACACAAAGATTGAATAGATGTGGTTATTATACTCCTCGCAACAAATGTCAAATGTCCATGAGTTATTTCTATTGGAAAAATATTAAGTGTACACGGAAGATTGAGAAAATTAAAGTTAAAGGGATAGTTCAGGTGTGCTTACAGCAATTAATGTCTCATCCACTCAAAGGGACAAAGGGGAAACTTTAGGATACAGTATGTTTTGCTGCTTTATCTCGCCGTTAGACTTTTGTGACTGGAAAGTAAGGTTTGTGTCACTTTTTTTAAATGATGCCTCACTTGCTGCACCAAATTCAATATTTAAATCACGGCATACAAGAGTTGTTGATCTTCTGCTGCCTTCATCAGTGATTTGAAATGTGTTAGTGTTTTACTTCTATGTTTGGTTTTATGTTTGGAGTTCTACCTGAGCGACACAAACTTACCACACAAGGCAACAGGAGACCAGTAACTCCTGTGTCCCTAATGGGTTTTGGTGCAGGAGAGTGAGCAGTTTACAAACTTCAGTTTCCGGTCAGAAAAAGACTTGTTTAATAGCAAGAAAAGTCACAAACATATTTTTATTTCACGAGTCTTAACGTGATTAACGCGATTAATGTTGGAAGTGGAAGCCGGGCAGTTATTTGGAACAATAAAACTAATCTAAACTAAGACAATTAAAACACCACCACTCGTCTGCACTTGCTTAGTTTGAATTAAGCCTAACAGGGAAATCAGCTAAATCTAAATCTAAATTTAGAGCTCAGTGGTAGCAGCCTTTTCCACTTCCTTGGAATAAAGTTTTATTATGTAAATGTCCAGCACCTGCTATCTCCTGTTACCATTTTCATTTTGACCTTGGCACTTCTTCTTCTTCTACCTTGTCCTTGCCTCCAGAAACAAAAACGTACACACATTTTTCTTTTTTCTTTTTGAAACTATGCCAAATCTAGACCTCTTGGCTGCTTGTAGCTGGTTCTCTAAAAGAGTTTATAATGTTAGTGGTAGGCCACTACAGAGCCTGAATGAAGCAACAAACATCCCATTAGCTCTTTGACATGTACATCAAGACCACAACTGTATATTCATGAGGCTGAGTCTGGCACCGCTCCACATTGGCATTGCATGGTGCTGAGTTATGGACATAGAGTTAATAAATTGGGCATGACAACTCCTCGATTTCAGAAAACAAACATTAGTAGACGATGATGTTCCACAAGCATGATCTCAGGCGCCATTATAAAGCTCAGGAGGGAGGAGTTTTAGCTATACTGTATGTGGGTTTGAAGAGTTGGTCAACACTTAAAATATCAGGATATAAATCTAATTATATGCTGTGGGTCCAAGAGGCCTAATATCTCTGATGAAAGCTAGAGTAAGTAAGTGTGGGCAAGCGAGCAATAGCAGGCTACGATTTCACTCTCACCCCCTCTGGTTAAAGTTTTTCCCCAGAATATTGTCTGTGGTTATTGTGAATTATCGCTGCACTTTTTCAGCCATTTCCCCATGACTTGCTAACTCGCTAACTATTGCAATATCACGCAGAAAAATGAGTTGTGACTCATTAACAAAAAGTGATGCAAGGTGTTCCAAAATGGCAGTGAACATAGTCAAATTGGCTCTTTATTTATATTGTGGAGAGTTTTGTGTAAAGTACCTTAAAGTGATACTTGAGTAAAAGTACAAGTATCTTACCAGAAAATGACTTTGATAGAAGTTGAAGTCACTTTTTTTTATAATATTACTTACGTAAAAGTCTTAAAGTATATGACATTTACTGTACTTAAGTATCAAAAGTAATTTTCCGATATAAAAGTTTTAGAAGTAAAAGTATTAAAAACGTGAGGAGTTTGTAGCACGAGTTGTCTTTTCGTCTGGAAGGCTGTAGGTCCAATTCCTGGCTCTGCTAGTGTGTGTCCTCGAGCAACACACTTAACTCCATGTTGCAGGGTGTGAATGAGTATGAAAGATGCGTGAATGGGAAAACTGTAGTGCAAAGCAGCTCATACAGACCAACAGAAAAAGTTGCTAGAAATATAATTAACAAAGTACAGATATGTGAATGTTGTTCTTTGAATGTGAATTGGGTGAAAACATTTTTTTTAAAAGCAGGAGCCCATACATAACAGTTTTGGGAAACACACGCTCAAAGTTCTGACTGAATGTCCATAACAATCTGAAACAAATGAGTTGAGTTTGAGTCTGTATTATACGTTAATGCTCATGAGACTACAGGGAAACATCCAGGATCATTATGTATGATGTTTGATCACAATATGCGGCTCCACAGTCCATTACAGCGGAACAGTGTTTGTACAATGTTTGTGGCGTACAGCTGCATATTAGCAAAGCACCGTTTAAGAACTGAATCCAAAGCAATTGGAAATTAACCTCGCTGGGGCAGCAGAGTGTACAAACAACGCTCGCTCGTCACGCCGTTAAGTTTTCAAATGTCCAATAAAATATTGATGCTCTCTGTGTTTGCTCACATAAACCCAGAACCCAGGAACAATCGTACTGCAGTTTTCAAACATCACCTCGTGTGGTGCATAAGATGGATTGTTTTAGGCAAAACTGAAGAAATGCAATGCCACAAATTGAAAAACAAAGTTAAAACACACTAGTTTTGCCTGTGAGTCGGAAAACAAATTGTTCCGCTGGACACATTTATGTTGAAATGTTTTATGTAAAAGCCTATACATGCCTGGAATTGTAACAAGGTGCCACAGCAAGAAATATTGTTGGTTTTTAATGACATTTGAGGCACTTTGAGGATTTGTGATTTTTGTGGCGGTGGAATTCTTGAACAGCTGAGCTGCTTCTCCTTGTTGCCCAACTCTGAACCTGTCTGTTGATTTACTGCTCTGTGCTGGATGATGCAGTCTTCTGCATCACGGCCATGTGATAAATGGCACCCTGACGTTGTCATAGGAAAATGTGTTAAACCAAGTCAGTGTCCTGCAGCTTCTCCCACTGATGTGCGCCTGAAGTGAAACCGTAATGGAGGCTTTGCGGGGCAAACCAGTGGTGATTTATCTGTTCCCGTCGACCCCTGGAGACACAGACACATCAAACAGATTCACTCAGTGATATTAGGTTCTGTCACAAACCCCTCCCTCAGCTTTCACTGCTGCTCCTGCCTACATCTGTGCTACTTTATACGTTTTCATTTGAAAACAGCATTCTTATCGACGTTATCTGCATCTATACCGACACACCTGAAAACATACGTGAGGCGTCCGTGCAAGGAAGCCGCTTCTCTTCGAGGACTTCACCATTCCAAACCGTATCGGAATGTACCAAACCCAACTGTACCATGATGGAAACACGGCTATAGGCAGTTGTTGGTACTGAGGGAGCAATCATTTCTCCAGAATAACTTGTATATATGATTGGTCGCGTTATTAGATCAATAACTGACAATGATGTGACACTGAAACTGAAAGACAGTGGTGATAATGAACTTGTGGTGGATAAGAATGAAACTGTGTCATCGTAGAGGGCAGAAGGTAGTGTGGACGGCAGGAGTGTGCCGCACCAGTGTCCATGCAGAAAACCTGTGTTTTTAGCTTGTAGGGACAGAGAATCTACTGGTCTACTGCTGCCTTATTTTATATTTATTTATATTTTTATAAAAGGGTTTTAAACACAAATCAAAAAACTTTAAAATTGTCAATTTTCTCTATGGGCTTTGGTGCGGGAGAGTGTGCCGTTGACAAAGTGACACAAACTTTAGTTTCCAGTTAGAAAAGGCTGTCTAAGGGCGAGATAAATAGATTTCTTTTAAGATAAAGTCAACTTAAGCTGGTGTAAAATCTATTAGTTGAGCCTTTTCCTGCAATCTCAGTCTGGTTGTCAGTGCAGTGGGTGCACACAGTGCAATTAGTACTGACTGTGAGTCATTACCTAACTGCAGTTCAAAGTGGGAGGAGGGGTTAAAAGTGAAGACGGTCGTTAAATGTCTTGTAAATTTTCACACACAACTGCAATGAAACCAAAGAGCGTTCAGGCTTCGGCTCGTGTCTTATGAGCATTAAAGGATTTAAATATTCAGGAGCAAAGTGGAGCACATTTTCTGACTTTCCAGTATCAGACGGGTCGTGATCAGCAACTTTATAAATGCCACAGCAGATGGAAAGCCTCGCACCCGCGCTTTATTACAGTGTTGTCTTTGAAATCCCATCAAGCGCTCCCCCTCTCTCTCTCCCTCTCCCTCTCTCTCTCTCTCTCTCTCTCACCAGCATATGCGATATAACCTTGATCATATACTACGTCTTTCGCGTTGCTTCACATTTGGACATGAAATGAATTCCCAGCACTAAGATAATGGCAGGGAATGGATCAGCACGGTTCAAATAAGATCATCGTTTCACACCAAAATGCTGGAAAGGGTTGATTGTTTTTTTCCCCCTCACCCAAGGACACAGAGCCGCGTGCTCTCTTTTCATTGGACAGATGTTCGATATACATCTCCCCTCGTTCCTTTATCACATTTATTGCGAGTGTGACACTCAATCAGATGGCATTTGCTTTTGTCAGCACACCATGGAGCAAGATTGAGCAGATTCTATGTGCAAGTGTTTGGAGGGCAATAATCATTCCGAGGCTGCAGATTACAATGATGCGGTGAATATAATCCGTTTTGAAATGACACATCGGTGGATGTTTTACCTGAGGCTTAAAGGCCTCCGCGCGGACGCACTGATATTAATATTACTGCTTCCGACCCCGGCTGCCTGACCCGTGAAAACCTGGGAATTATGGGTTACATGGAGGGTGGCGATGGACGACCCAGCCCTCAGCCACATGTGTGTCTGTATTTGGAGCAGGGATCAGTGTAAGACTGTGGTTAAGCTGAAACTGTGGCTACCCATGCAGAAGCAGACCTCCTCCTCCTCCTCCTCCTTCTCCTCCTCCCACTGGTCCAGCTGTCACCAACCTGCTCTTACAGTCGACTCGTTGGCTGCCCACACATACCGCTGACCTCTGACATACACACACACATGTTCACATGCTTAATCCACATATGAGCATACCACTTTGCTCTTAATCTACACTGTGAGTGTGTGAGTGGAGTGTGTGTGTTTGTGTCGTCTTATGTGCTTCCGAACTGCACTGACAACATTTTCTCTCGGGGGGGGGGCAATAACTTTGGACAATAAACCAAAATATGATGAGTTTAAAGAGGCAGTTCTCCCAAACCACATGCACACAAATGACATATTTTGTGCTGTCAATGCAATGATGTGAGTAGACGTAAATTTGAACATTCCGTGCCGGTCTCACAAGTTGAAATATTTGAACGTAAGCAACATTTTACACCATGCAATGTCAGGAATATATTAGACACACAGGGATGTTCTCACTGAAGACATGCAAACAAAAAAGCCCCAAAGAAAGTTGAACTGGCATCCACACCGGTGACCCTCTGCTTCACTATCACGTGTCTTAGGAAATTCAAATGTATTCATTTGTGATTTCAGCTCTTAAAATCTTTTGTTCTGACACAAACTTGGCAAAATAGGCAGCAATAGACAGCAACTCCGCTGTCTCCATAAGATAAAACTTCAGTTTTAAGTGAGAAAAGGCTGTCAGAGGGTGAGATACAGCAACAAAAAACATTCACAACATATTGTAGACTTCAGCAGGCATAGATTTAATAAAGTGAGGCTTGTTGTTAAGTGGCTAAATGCACACGCAGCATTCTGTCATTTTTCAAAACACTTGAACTGTCCTTTCAGACACCTTCCACAAAGTAACGCGACCCCCCTCGTGCTCAAGCAGGGAAAAAAAAAACACACAAGCACAACTGAATAGATTCATTGCTAGTCTATGAAGTATTTCCAGCAGCCTCCCATTCCCACTTTCAGCAAACACACAGCAACATTATCATCCAATTCAAGCTGCATTTGCATCCACCATATTAAAGTGCAGGGGGAAATGTCGTCTTTTTATCCTCTGAAATTGCAACTATGTTCTCTAACAGTGCCGTTGTACCTGAAAACACCACAAACAATCAGCCGAAGTGCAAGTTTTGGAGATCACTCCATGTCTACGTGACTCGTTTCACGTCACACAGTGGTTTCACTTGATGTTTTCTTAATGGATCTTAACTAACTAATACATAAAAGTGGGAAAAATGTGTTTAAATGAGGAACAAGAAAAGGGGGAACACGACGCCGTTAATACTGTGGCTCATAATTTATCAGTCAGTTCCTCTAACAGCCGCTAGAACACGTAAAGCTGCTCGAGGGAAAGCAATCAGAGCGAGTCATAAATGACTTGGCTTTTATAGTTCTCTCTGGAGATGACGGATTGATTCGTTTGCCGCAGTAAACAGTCTCCAGGAAAGTAAAAACAACTCCTCATCCTGTGTCAGAGCAACTTCTGGAAACACTTAGGTGATAGGAAGTTGTGCCCGGTTGCAAGAGCATCTTTCCGCGTGTGTTGAGCCGCCGGTCAGGTGACGACAGAGAGACTGATGTGCGTGACGGCAACAATGAGTTGCTTACGACTTTATGCGATTAGATGACGACTCAGGGGCCACAATTCCATTCTAAAATGATTATCGGTGTCTTTTGAATGTCTTTGTCTCACCGTGTGATCGCTCACCACTTACCCACCACTATTTTTAACAATAGTACATTTGTAATGAGAAATAAGAGTTTAATTCATTATCTTTTATTAACCTAAATGAAATATGTGTAAACAACTTTACAAATTAAAGTAAATTCCCAATTTAAGACAAAAGGGTCCGGGTGACGGCACAGATCTGCCTTTTCGTGTCACCTATTTTATGTTATTTAACACTTAATTAATCAGAATTTGGAAACCTGTTAATTGATTCAGAATCACCCATTGGTATTATATTCTATTATATTTGCCAAAAAGAATGTCATCTTTCACTGTGACTGTCCCAGTTTATTCATTTGCCAGGTGACACAAGGCAGTGACTTAAGCTACTAGCTGCTGCTAGCTGCTACTGCAGTCCAGCATTGTAAAATTAGCTTTAAATGTTTGTAGCTACTGACGCCAACAGCCAATCGCATTAGTTAGCAGTAACATTTGTAGATTCAGCAACTCTTATTCAGACTTAATGACTCATATTTTAGTCTATTTTCTGTAACCACATTTTATTCTTTCACCCCAACCTGTCGAGGCAGAAAACTTTCACTGTCCTCCTCTCCACTGATGTCTATAGTGTTCGCTCATTGTGTGAATTGTTGGGTTTCTCTTCTCTCTATAATATCGTAAAGCTTTCTGCCTTGCTACGGACAGTGCCTTGAGATAATGTATGTTGGATTCCGGAATTTTAATTCAGTCGCTGAAAAGGTATACAGTAAAAATGTAATTAATGATATAAAATCCTCCTCAATGAAAGGACACATTATTGAGGCAGTTTAGTGTGAAAGATTAGATTTTCTCTGCTCACAAATGTGTATTTATTGAGGAAACTTCAGCAACTTTCTAACAACAAACAACCATTGTTGCACCATTCGTGTGTGTGACATCACCATTTAAAGATCTGCAGTGTTTAAGTTTGATTTTTTTTGTAAGATAACTGAGCTGTTCGGCGGTCGTGCACAGTATTCAGCCTTTTTCCTCTAAAAATTCATCAGGCAAAGTGATGGAGCTCCTCCGCTGAATGAAGTCTCATCACATGCCCTCACGCGTTTCATTTCTGAGGTTATCATTGTCATCATCTATCATGGAGGCGCCCCCCTCCCCATGTCTCAGCCCAGGGCTAATTGTGAAAAATTAAGTGACACACATGGCGCTATGAATAGAAAGCTATTGGGCTAATCAATTTCCCGTATTACAAATTTCATGTGCACCACATATGCGCACACGTGTTGGTAGCAGAATCCACTAGAGGCAGAGGGAGTGACAAGGAAGCAGAGGAGATGCCTGTTTTCCCCCCCGCCAGCCTATGCTGTGAGTGTTTTCCTTCTCGACAAGAATGAGGTGCAAGCGGCGCCGCGTCATGAATATAAATGAGTCCAGAGACGCTGCTGCTGTGCCCGTGAGCCCAACCATAAACTTTAGAAGCATTCTCAGCTCGCAAGACTCTTCCTCTATCATCAGATATCACGAGCGCGTCCCGAGAAGCTCTGCCCCTGCAGGACCTTAACCAACGTGGATCTGATGTGTGACCCTCTCAACAGAGACCTGTCAGGCCTCTATAAATTTGGCGGGAACCGGGATCACGTGTTGCTGCAGCATTGCCTGATTTGGAGTGAAATTTACTGCTCCGCCTCTCCCCTGACCTTGGATAGATTGCTCCGATACCCTGAAACCTTGTCCCTCCCCTGCAGTAAATATTTTTACTGCCTCGATTGCCTGTGACTAGCTGTCACTCAGCAGCACAATACCACTTGACGCGCTTGTTGTTTTTCCTCATCATTGTTATCTTTTGGACCTGCCGCCTCACGCCCCGCTCCACTTGTTTCCGTCCCTCTGTCTTCCCCGTGCCCTGTCATGCTTCCTCATCCTCTGTCTGCAGAGAAGATGGCGTGAGGTCTGGCGTCTTTAACATTTCATTAAGCGGACCATCTCTTAGTGTCCATGGACGAGCTGAACAGCTGATAAAGCTGACGCAAACCCCAGGATACAAACCCAGAGGTCATTTCATTCTGCCTTCAGGCTGTAGACTCATACACACACACACACACACACACATGCTAACATACTCTCACTCGCTTCTCATGCAACAGTAACGCAACTTTCCAAAGTTCTTAATTGAAATATAGTTCCATTTCATCACTTCCTGTGTGGATGATGAAAGGAGAAGCATAACTGATTATTACGTTAATCTAATGATACAACCTGATAGAAGCTGTATTTGTGACTTTACCTCTCTGTTAGACAACGTTTTCCAGCTGGAAACTTAAGTTTGCGTTGAGTTGTACACTGTTCCGTTTTTTGCACCAAACTCCATAGGAAAAACCATTGATTTTACATTACGGGGACATAACATGTTCATCCACTGCTTCTTCCATCAGTAAATTAAAATGTGATATTAGATGATTTACGGTGTTAAATCCTTCAATCCTGTTGAACCAAAGTGACAAAAAAAATGACTAAACCAGGCGGCAGTAGAGCAGCAGCTCCTGTATCACCATGAGCTAAAAACGTTGATTTTCTCTATGGGGTTTGGTGTTGGAGAGAAGGCAGTTTAGAAACTTCAGTTTCTGGCGGGAAAAGGCAATTTTGTACGCCAAAATAAAGCAGCAAATATGTTATTATTTTATATATTACACTGTAGACTCGAGCAGGAGTAGATTTTATTTTTATCTTTTGTTCAGTGGCTAAAACGCTCCTGTGACCACCGTCATGTGAGGAAAACGACTTGTTTGTTTCCTACTATAGAAAACACTCATCCAGTCACAGTGTTATGACAGTGATGGTCCTCGCATATATTTAGTATGTGATGGCGGTTGCCATGGGAACCGTCACCATCTGTTTAAAACAAAATAAATCTGCTTAATCACCAAGTGTATCAGGTGTTATTGATTAAGCTCCGCCCTCAGCCTCAGTGTCAGATTCCTCCATCATGGTTTAATAAAAGTGAGTGTGTGTGTACTTGCATTTCATACACACACACACACACACACGTGTTGAATTGTCGCACACACACACACTCATTCATGCATCCAATTACTGGCACGGGGATATGGTTGGTGTAACATAATGAACAGCCATTTTTCACCTGCCTAAACGGCACCACACTGTCTCATCCGACGTTTTCCATTCGTCCTCGGGTGAAGCAGCTGGAGAACAAAATCATATTTAACCTGCACACTGTTTTATTGATCTTTATGTCAAATTAACCACCAGATATGGATATTTATTGACACTGACCGAGAAACAAAGAGTAAACTAAAATATAAGCACAAAGTACAATGTCCACGATCGGTTGTTCACGATATCATTTCACAGTAAGTGTTGTTGGTCAAAAAGCAACAAGCAATATGAGCTTAAATGTGGAGTAAACAGTGTGGATAAGACCTCTGTTTATTTTTAATAACTGATGTTTTTAATAATCAAAAGTCAGATAAATAGTATTGATAGTAGTGTCTGTAAGGCAGGAGAGCGCCCTCTTTGGGCTACAATGAAATTGCCCGGCTCTCCTGGGAAATCGCGGCACATTCACTTTTCACTCGTCACCAGGATTTGCAGCCAGAGCAGAGCAAAGTTTTTAAAACATCTGTTTGTTTTTCTCTCTACGGGATAAAAAATGGCATCCAGTTAATTGAATTGTGTCTCCGTAGTGGATTCAACAGACTATTCAAATCATCATCAGCAGCAGCAGAAGCAGCAGCAGAAGGTTGTTAATGAAAATAAAACATTATTCTGTCAACAATTAGAATCTGCCGCTTTAAAGATTAACAGTTGTTGTCAGGGGAACAACTTAAAGCTAGAAAAACCCATCTACATATTATCAATTTTATGAGTGTGTTTGATAGAATCTATTAAAACAGAAGAAATTGTGTTACCAATCTGAGAAAGAAAACCTTTGCCTCTGCCCCCCCCCCAAAAAAAATGTTTCTTTAGAATAATCTTTAATAATAAGTTTTGCTTCTTCCCTGAGGGGCAGGAGGAAAATGTCAGCAGCCCTGACACGACTGATGGAATAAGCTCAAAGAAAAAAACATAAACACGCGGTTAAAGCTACATTTTCCTCTAAAAACCACCAAACGAGAAGAAAATATTAATTTTATAAATTGAATGAGCTGCTTATTTTTTTAAATAGTTGTTGATCTTTAACCAGACTTGGAAAGTCACTTTTTGAAAACTGATCACACTTGTTTCTGATCCATATATATTTATTGTAACTGTCTTTATTATTATTATTATTGTTATTATCATTATAATAATAACATTAATTGTTAAACAAAACATATTTTTTTATGTCTTGTGGCTCCTGATCTGTAGAAATTCAACCACGAGCTAACAGCCATTACATGACCATGTCCGTCTTATTGTTGTCCTTTTGAACAAATCAATTAGTGCTGTCAAAATGAACGTGTCATGCAATGAACACAGCTGAGTTTTAGTTCACTCCCTGTCAGAGCTGTGACCTTCGATCTCAACAAAACAGGTAGGATCTGCTCATTAGTTGTGAGCAGATCATGTAACTGTGTCTGTCGCCATATTAGCGTCGTAGAGGACGGTGGACTGGGAGGAATCTTTCACATGCAGCGCCATCGGGAGACACATTAATTAATGTCTCCAAATACACACGTGTATATGTGAAGAGAAATGACAGCGCCCTCTGCTGTTCAAGACGGGAAACTGCAGTGACTGGAAACTGCTGTCACCTGAAGTGTTTACATTTCGGTCCGCTGGATTCAGAAGAATCTGTATAATATAACTGTACCTGTTTATAGCTGTGACCATCGTCACATAAACATGACAGAGTTCATCCTGATTTGTGAAGATGTCGCTAAATTTATCACATCTGTTAAATGGGACTGAGTCATGTTAGAATCTGTAATCTGTAATCTAGAGTCTGACCGAGGGTGTGATCCCGCACACATGTGCCAAATTGTGCTCCAATCCATTGAGTTTTGACAGATATGTTATATGTTTTTTTTTATATATAGTTTTGCCCAGATTAGGATTAGGATTACCCGACAATTTGATCTTTTTTTGTGATGTAATTAGTGGGTAGATGCTTACCAAATGTGAATATAGAATATAGATTGAATAGACTCATAGACTGTACTTTATTAATCCCAAACTGGGAAATTAGAGTCCAAGACACATGGAATAAAAATATATGAAATGAAATTATATGTGTACAAGGAGTGTAATGAATAATAAATATGTAGTTAACTGCAAAACATCTAAACAAATGGACACATCATAGATGAACAGTTTGTCCTGGGTTTTGTTTGTCTATGAATTCATATAGTTATATATGTGAAGTACATATAGTGTGTACATTTAAACTGTAGTTCACTTAAAGTTAGTGAAACGTTCGCTGATTTCTGTTGTTGTTCTGCTTTTGTTTGGTGTCTGTGAACAGAACAGAACAAACTCATGTCAAGCAAAACTATCAGACCTGACTGAGGGAGCACAAGTGGGCGGGGCTGCCCGAAACACCTGCGTAGTTCTTTAAGCGGCAGAATTCCCTTCTGAAAGTTTTCGCGAGCGCTTCTTTGTGTTTTAGCAGCACAGTGTTGCTGTCTGGACACACAACAAATCACTTCCTGTGTGCGGCGAGGCTCACACAAGACAGTGTGTAAGTGAAATACGCTTTAAACTTGTGTCCAATCTACATTAATGATGTGGTTTTTATTTAATTAATCCTGGTAAATTTGCCTTTTTTTTTTTAATTGACTGGCGTCCCCTGAAATTAATAAATAAATAAATAAATAAATAAAACAAGCTGCTCTGTATTCATGGAGCTGGAGTGACAGAACACATCCTGCAGTAATTACAGGAAGCCACTCGCTCTCTCCGTCTCTCTCACACACACACACACACACATTCCTCAAAAGTCACTCTTCACTTCAGTGGCAGTTCTATTTCCCCCCCTGCAGGCGCAGCAGCAGCCGTGTCCCTGGTCCAGTGGGCAGCAGGTATCAAAGCGTCTCTCTAACTATTTACAATGACGCATCGATCCGCTCTGCTTAATCCTCCAGGCAGCTCGGTGAGTTAAAGCAACAGTTACACACACGCACACACACCGAGAGAGACACTCTGACAACAGACAGTGGAGCCAAACGCAGCGTGTCGCCGCCGGATGATCCTGAACCAGGATCCTGTTGAGTCCCTCAACCTGATCTGATTCCTAAGTGGAAGAAGATGAGGAGGAGGAAGAAAAACATACACACACTCACACACATCCACGTCCAAACCAAGTCCCAAAGAAGCAGGAAAACGTTTGACCCTCAAACTGAGGAAGAAGGAAAATTCTGGAGCAGACGTGAAGTGATGATGACACGTGAAGGTGATTCTCTTACCTGTGTTGGCAATCCACATCCAGCCCAGGCTCGTCACCACTCATCCCGCGTCCACAGCTTCAGCTGTCCTGCTCCTTTTTTTCTTCTTTTTTTTCTCTCTCTCTCTCTCTCTCTCCCCCCTTCTCCTCTTCCTTCTCTCCCCTTTGGCCCTCTTCTCCTCCTCCTCTTCCTTCACCCTCTCCCTCCTCCCTTCCTTCTTCCTCTCCCCGCACTTGTTTGAGTCTATTTCAGTAGCAGCAACAGAGGAGCCCGCTGCGACGGTGGCATGGTTTCCAGCACTTTGGCAGAAGGTCACATTATCACTCGCTGGTAAGAAAAAAAATACAAAAAAAAAAAAAAGGGGGAGGTGTGAGGGGAGGGAGGAGGAGGATGGAGTGATGGAGGGAGATCGAAGTGAGCAGATGCCAGAGGGGAAGGAGAAGAGGGAAATAAAACCAAACTGACAAATTGTTGCTGTCCTCTTGTGCTCAGAATGTCCCCCGGTCAGAATTAGAAGTTTTCTTATTTTTTTTCCCCCTCAGAGGCAGATTTTCTTCGGGGTGTGATGTCCCAGAATGCTTTGAGTGTGCATGTCGGTGTGTGAAGAGCAGTTTCTCACCTCTGTGAGAGAGAAAGATAGTTCCCGTCTAACCCCAAAGAGAGAGAGAGAGGGAGAGAGTGAGTGTGAGACTCTTCAGAAAAAGCTCCAGAATCTCACCCTGACCCAGCACACGTTCAGCTCTGCTTCCCTCTGCTCATCTCTCGCGTCCCGCCTCACGGAGACGTGCTCCATCTTTGCCGATGACACCTGTGAATTCCCATCCAACCTACAGACCCTGTCTTCACTTCCCAGCATCCCTTCTTCTTCTTCTTCTTCCTTGACACGAGTAGCACTCTGCGCTTGCTCCATTAAAAAATAAAGTCTCCAAGAATTGAACCAGCTGCCGGAGACAAGGCAGGCATCAGGGTGTAGATGGTGGAGAAGGCGAATCCACTGCCGGAGTTTGAAAACGTCTTCTTCTTTATGTTTACTTGTTCGTCCTGTCTCTGTCACACTTTGCTCACTCTCTTTTTAAGGCTTTCTTCATCCCGTTTGTCTTTGGCTCCTCTCTTTTCCCCACCTGTGCCCCTCCATCCATCCATCATGGAGCAGGAGCTTTCACTCCGGCCAACTGTAATCCCCGACTCCTACACTCACTGTGTGTGTGCTCTAATCATTATGTAGTAAGGATTTATCCTTTCCCTCTCCTCCGTTACCCTCCCTCCCTCCGCCCCTCCCTCTGCTGTCAGAGCATTCGGCTGTCCTACAACTCTCAACATTCCCCAGCTTCGCTTTTTGCGTCATGTAATACATCATCACGCACGCTCACATCATTTATCAGCTGGTATTTTTTTGTTGAGGCTTGTCCCGTTTCTGCTCCGTCTCTTGTCTTTCGGCAGATCCCATCAACAAGTTTGCCCTTGAAATGTTCTCTGGGACAAACGCAGCTTCTTCTCCCGTCTCTGTCCTGTGTCTGTGTGAAACACAGTTATATGCACAGTGTAGGGTACAATCTTTGTTTTGAGCAATTGTTCGGTTCTTTTTAATTGTGCTAATGAAACGTCGTTAGGCAACCGCACTGGGACGCGGACGCGCTGCCAGCAGATTTTAGCCACTTAACCAAAGGCTCGCCTAATAAAATCTACATCTGCTTAAGTCTAAGATCTCTTAAGAACACAGCATTTTGCTTTATCTCAACATTTTTTCCAGCCTGTTGCTTTGTAAAAAAGCTCACACTAAAATCCCTGATTTTCTCTATGGAGTTTGGTGTAGGAGAGTGAGATGCAGTTTCCTGTATAAAAAGCCGTCTAATGGCGAGATAATATTAATTAATATTATATAATATTCATAATATCATATACTTAACCAAAGGCTCACCTAATACGATCTACATCTGCTTGAGTCTAAGATCTCTTTAAGAACACATATGTCATCAATAAACACCTTTTCTCCAGGCTGGAACCTGAAGTTTGTGTTGCACCAAAGTCCATAGATAAAACCAGTGATTTTACATCAGGGCACACCGGGGTTGTTGAGCCACTGCTGCCTCCATCAGTAAGTTCATATGTGTTATTTTATGACTTTGGTGTTTGAAATCCTTCTTTCATGTTTTCCTCGGTGACGCAAATTTAACAAACGAGGCAGCAGTAGACCTGCAGCTCCTGTGTCGGCGTGAGCTTAAATCACTGATTTTCTCTATGGACTTTGGTGTAGGAGAGTGAGATGCAGTTTCCTGTTATATAACAGGGGGAAGACGTTTTGGTCCAGCAGTGAGAGATTTAATTTCTTCATAGGGCTCATAGAGGAGAGTCTGTGTCACGTGTTTTCAAGTGTCCCACTAGAACCAGTCGCACCGGTGTTGAACGCAAACCTCGGCTTTGACCTTCGCTGTCACTTGTTGTTCGTCATCCGACACATGTTCCGTCAGATGCTGTTGTTGACTCTTCGGGATGTACAGTACAAGGTTACTATTTCTTTTTTTTCTCACATTGGTATTCAGCACATGAAGCTGTGCTAACAGAACAGACCAGTCCAGTGCGGGCGGACTGACTGCGAGTGACTCATGTCTGCGTCTTTTATTCCCCTCAAAACTCACCACAGAAATAAATGGAGGAAAGTGGGTCGAAATGCCCTTGAGAAATCTGAGGTCGTCCTCTGAAATGAAAACTCTCCCACCAAAGGGACAGTTAATAGGAGGCCACGCTTGAGTCAATTGCAGATTAGAGGTGTGTTACAGATTACAGGAGGTTTTTGCACTTGTCTGTTGTGCAACATAACAAATAAATACAAGTTTATTTTGAGTTATTCTCACAGGTTTGGACCCAACAAGGTCTTTATTTTGTGTTCTCACAGAGACCACGTGGCCTAATGGACAAGGCGTCTGACTTCGGATCAGAAGATTGAGGGTTCGAGTCCCTTCGTGGTTGTACATATGGCACCTTCGCAGCCAACATAATGTATAATTTGATTTGTAACCCCAAGATTACAAATGTACACCGTTCTTTGATGGCTAATTCAGAAAACTCACGTTCCCTGACACTATCGAACTTGTGGTCACTGAGTTATACAGAAATACTCTAAATCGAATTTGGACAGCACTGCCACTACCTTGATAGAAGGAATACGGTAGTTTCCAGCCTTTGATAAATCTGCGCTGGAAATGATCCAAAATAACACGCTGAAACATATTTCACAATGGCCAGAGAGCGAGTGCGAGGCGACGTTCGCAATACCACGGCCAAAGTGACTCAGTCACGTCTGATTTTTCTTCAGGAGTATGTGTGGACACAGAAATCTAATCGTCCAGTTGCGATTCTCAAAAGCGATCAGTGTCACTTCAGCTGTGTGTCCATCAACCTGCATCGCAGCATCAAACGATGGATAAAAAGAAGGATTAGTAACGTCATATGTTGCATTAAACATCCTTTTCTGCCTGGAAACTGAAGACTTTTCCGGTCATTGTAAAAAAAGAAAAGCTCTATATGCACCAAAGTCCATAGAGAAAATCACTGATTTTACATCAAATGTACCTCAGTGACACAAACTGACCACACGAGGCAGCAGAAGACCAGCAGCTCCTGTGTTGTCAGTGAGGCTAAAACACTGGTTTTCTCTATGGACTTTGGTGTGGCAGATATTTAAATTCCCGCCTTTATATGTTCCGAGTTAGCAGTGACCTGAGTGATCTCTTCCATTGGATAATTATCAGGAAACAGCGGTGGGGTTTTACAGGCCTGTCACCGCTGCACACTCTCCGCGGCCGGGCAGTGCGGTGACCCCCGATCGATCGCCGCGCCGTTACAAACGTCGACAAGTCCCGCTGCTTGTGATCAACAGCTTATACAGTTAGCTGTTTCTCGATTGATCGCCGATCAATAAGGCAAACAGATAGCACTGTAGAAAGCAGGAGATAATTACGCGTCAGCTGCTATTGGGAGACTTTTTATTTTTGTGCGTTTGTAGAAGAAAAGAGCGGCAGCTTTTACCTGCAGTACAATGTCAAGATGGAACAGATACATGCATTTATAATTTGAACACAAATAATAACAAATTAAAGGGATAGTTCAATTTTTAGTTTATTTTTTTATGCTGGCTCTCAGTAACTCTATGATATCTTAAGAATATATTTACCTCTTGACTGAAAATTCAAGTGTGTGTGACTCATTCTCCCCGCACCAAAGCCCATAGAGAAAAGTTGTTGATCCACGTTTACCTCCATCGTTATGTTCACATGTATTGTTTTGTGCTTTCTTTCTATGAATCTTTTGTCTTGGTTTTACCCAAAGTGACACAAACTCATCTACCGCAGTCTAAAAATGTTGAGTTTCTCAATGGACTTTGGTGCAGGAGAGTGACCGAGTAACAAAAATGCTGTTTTATTAGATGCCAAGTATCTAAAAATCTGTTTTTCCCTTATTAGTCATTTGAAATGATCCCTTTAAGTCAGCAAAACAGCAAGCGTTAAAAGTGTGTTGTTTGCTTCTTTACTTTTTGAATTTATTGGTTTGGTTGTTTTTGCTATTTATAGTGTTATACTTTATTTCTGGGGTGAAATTGTGCTTTTCTAGTCACGACAACCACTTTTAGCTGCTTCACACCAACATTTCTGCCCTTCACCCGTTCACACCCGTTCCACTCACACGTTCATACAGAGACTCGCTCTCTACCAACCAAGCAGTCGCCACCACCATTTCTAACACATTTTATTTTTAACACATTTTCGTCTGAGACTGTCTGAGCTTATTTTATGTCTGCTTTGTGTGTGCTGTATTTTTGGGTTTTACAGAATCTCACACGTTGAAAATCCTTATTAATATGTTTAAAAAAAAAGAAACTAAAGGACCTGTTTTAGGCACAACATTATTTTGTTTGGTTGTAATTACTTTTGTAAGTTCAAATGTATTATATTAATTCAAGATTTTAGGGAAAAGAAACCCATATAAAAATTATATAAGTTGTTGTAAAAGCCATGAATAATAATATAAGAATCCATTTCAGTTATATCACCAGTTCTGGTTTGTAAATAATCCTTTAATCCAGCTCTTTCCTGACAAAAGTTCCTCCTCCTTCACGCTTTGACAAGACAAATCTCTGCAGATTGACACCTTCTGTGTGCCGCTGTCGTCTGGCATTTACGTTGTGGCGGAAGTAACACATGTCAGCGGATGGAAGCG
This sequence comes from Solea senegalensis, assembly GCF_019176455.1. Taxonomy (NCBI): domain Eukaryota; kingdom Metazoa; phylum Chordata; class Actinopteri; order Pleuronectiformes; family Soleidae; genus Solea; species Solea senegalensis. Next base: position 4,512,679 of record NC_058038.1, on the reverse strand, counting down.
CAAAACATATGCTCTCTCTGTATTTGTCTCTCCACGGCCCCGGCCTTCCTCCGTGACACGGGGCGAAATGGCAAAGACAACACATCTTAACCCAAAAATAACGTCCCCACAGTCGGTGACCCGAGCATCATGTCAGCTGTCACTATGAATCAAACTCCTGTCATTCACAAAAATGTGAGGTTTTTTTTATGTATCTGGGTTTAGTTTGGAGCTATTTTCAGAAGAAGTGAGGACGCGGGAAAACAGCGGGATAAAAGGCCAAACTGGGCTGCTGCAGATCCCAGGAGGGAGGCTGGATTTATCCCCCGCCGTCTCCCAAGTATTGACCAGTGCCATCTCAGCTTTCGCACCAAATCCTGGCTCTCTGTGCTGCACAGCGAGGCTTCTGGTGCTCGCTGTCTCACTAAATCCAACACTGCTGCCTCTGACAACGAGAGATAAATCCAGTCCTCAAACATGTCGTTTTGTTGATGAATTGAAATTGACTTTGTCCTCTTTCCAAGCACAAGAATCATGTGCATGGATTACAGTTTAAAGTGCTAGTTCAGCTTTTTTTTGAAGTCAGATGGTATGAGGCAGTCGGTTAAAAGTCCGATTTTAGTCAGACTAAGCCAATCATTTGGTTTTCTTAATGTCATGTTAGTCTGACTACAATCAAGCTAGTATTAGTGATTATTATGTGATTCATAGTCCGATTATTCCTGCATGTATACACTTAATCGGACTGGAGTCGTTCTTTGACCCAGAATTTGAAGGCGACCACTTATAAGCTGCAGTACTGTTGCCAGGAATCACACGACAACCACAAGAGCCAAGCTTCATCTAATTTGTATCACAATTAACATAACACACAGAACCAGCGCATGATCCATCTCATTGTCCAATGTTTGTTTTTCTGTGACATAAAAGTCAACAGGAAACTGATTCACTACGAACAAGCTCATAGAGAGATACAGCGCCACCTATGGAGCCGTAGTCAGATGTACACGGCCAATAAATCAATTTTTCTCCCCCCGCATTACTCGGACTCTGCAAGTTGTCTGGTTGGCAGTCTTAGTCGGACTAAGGCCTTAGCTTGATTAAGCCTATATCATGGCTGCTATACTATGACAACCTACTATGTCTGCAAAGTGAAGTTTGCGTCGCTCTGTAAACCTGTAAAATCGTCCCGCACCAAACTCCATTGAGAAAATATGTGATTTAACATCACAGCACACAGGAGTTGTCGATCCACTGCTGCCTCAATCATTAAGTGCAAATGTGCTATTTTGTGACTTTGGTGTTTGAAATCCTTCATTCAGGTTTTCCTCAGTGACACAAATTTACCAAACGAGGCAGCAGTAGACCAGCAGCTCCTGTGTCGGCGTGAGCTTAAAACGCTGATTTTCTCTATGGACTTTGGTGGGAGATATTAAGCAGTTTAGAAACCAGTGAGTATGTTTTTGCAGACTTAAGTTGGTGAAGATTTTATTTTGTGGTTATTTTTGTTTATGGCTTCTCAATAAAAGTGAGCCTCCATGTCTTATGTCTGGTTCCGCTCATGGCACAATCAGCACCTCTTACAACCACACTCCAAATACCCCCCGAATTATCCCTTTAATACTCTTCCCAGTCAGCATCGATTTAGGTATTTTAGGATCCTTAAAACGAGGTTACGTTCCGACAGTTGTCTTCAGACGTTTCGGGTTACACGTCACCGTCGTTTCAGCGGCGGATTATTGTTTCAGTCGCTTTGTTTGTGTTCAGTTACCTGATGATGAATTCAGTGCACTCACCCCGTCGCAATCAATAACGTGACAGAGCCGCAGATAGCGACGTGAAATGAAACATGCTGAGTGACCTTTGCTGGGGGGAAAAAAAAATGCACAGTAAAAAAATAAATAAATAAAAATTGGCTGTTAAATATAATTGAAAAATGGGATTTATGTTGACTTTTCTCCGTCTCTCTGTTTGGCGACATAAGTTATGACAACGTTAGAGACAAAAACATGTGAACAGGATGTGATGTTTTTGTTGTTCTTTCTACTCCACGTTATACAGTTTGGTTTTCAGTGCACTTTTACAACATACTGTGTCATTATTTGGCGTTTTTATGGCAAAGGGTGATGACTTTATAGGCATTTTTAATGATGTATGTATTTTACTCAGGCATTTTCATTTATACACATCACATATTGCTCTGTAGGTATTTTACGACAGTGAATGTCTTTATTTCATTATTGTCTTGTAATTCACACTGAAACTTTGTTTGATAGCAGCAGCAACAGCAAGAAACAACTAAAAATATGAATGCAAACAATATTATTTAACAGTATACAACATATACTGTCATATTTGTACGGAAATGTAAAGAGTGCAGTTGTTAACAGGTGAAAAGTAACATTTTATACTTTTATGACACAATTTATGTGGATTAATTTCATGTTAAAACTTATTTTTTTTAAATCTTTACACTGCAACTAATGAATCATTTCGGAACCACCGACAGTCATAGACATCATTTTTATTGCGTTCCTTCCTATGCATAAAAATGTTCAGATATATCTCTCCACATTTATAATATTTTTGCATTTAACGATTTGCCCGACACTTTTACACAAGATGATTTACAAGTGATCAACATTAAAGGTTACGGTTTAATAGGAAACATTCAATATTAATTTTCAAAAGTTACAGTGCAATCAGAGACATTGATTATAGAGTTACAGCACAGAGAGAGAGAGAGAGAGAGAGAGAGAGAGGAAAGACTGTCAGGAAAGAAATTATTGATGAATGAAGAGCTCGAGATTTGAAAATAGTAAGAGTAGAGACAAGTTAGTTTTACATATATATACAGTATATATATATGTATATATACACATATATATGTATATATATATATATATATATATATTTATATATATACATATGTATGTTTGTGCATATGTGTATACATATATAACACAATGAATCAGATTTGATCTTTTCCCTCCAGTCTGGTGCAAAAAAAGAACGAGACAACTGTTAGTTTTTAAACCTCTGATGTAATTTAATGAAATTGTGTGTGTGTGTGTGAGAGAGAGAGAGAGGGAGAGGGAGAGAGAGAGTGTGTGTGTGTGTGTGTGTGTGTCTGCAGGTGGGCCTCACTCACTATTTCACACCATCACTGAGAATTCACACACACCTGCAGCGGCTGAAAAGCGTGTCCTCAAAACTGCTGCTGCTGACACACTGCTGCTGCTGCTGCACTCAGCACCAGTGTGTCAGCAGCGCCCTCTGTTGGACACACTCTCCAGTGCTCTCTGTGGATGTCATAATACAGTATATGCATTAGTGGTTGGCAGTGGATCTGACTGCCTATCTGCCTGCCTGCATATCTTATCTTAAATCTTTTAACATTTCTGAATAACTGACTGTAGTAGACATCATTTTATTGAGTTATCATAAAACACAAAACTTCTGATTTCCCTTAATTCATAAAATTTACATTTAATCATTTGACAGACAAAGGAATTAACGTTACAACTAAGGTAAAGATTCAGTATTAGCCAAAAACTACAGTAACATCAGAGACATTGACTAGCACAGTGAGAGACGGTCATTAATCTGTGTGTGTGTGTGTGTGTGTGTGTGTGTGTGTGTGTGTGTGTGTGTGTGTGTTTCTCCAGAGGCCTTGGACAACAGACGGGTCACAGTGAAGCCACGGTGTTTAAATCCGGTGTGCAGATGGACACCAGTAGTGGTTCTAAATCCTGCACGTGTTGGCACCAGGCAGAGTTGGACCGATACATGAGCAGGTCGATATCTCAACAGATCTTGTTGTTTTTTAACTCGTCCTTAGAAATGTATATACATATACATACATGTGTATATATATGTGTATATATACATATATATATACACATATATATGTATAAAACATTTAGCAGATATTAGATATGTTTTCTGTATTGTATTATATCATCACTCTGAGAGAAGGAAATGTGTGTTTACCTGCTGAATTCCTGCAAATAGAACATCACATTTTGTTGGGCTGAAAAGTGTCATTCAAATTAACTCTTTGATTTACATTAATCCTTGTTCTCCTGTTGTGAAACAAAACATAATCCCAGGGAACTCCAGGAGTGGGGTTAAGTCTAAACATTCACTTGGACTCAAAGAAAAACTGAATAGAAGTCAACAGTCAAAGGTTAAATCAATTATTTTAAAGAGCTATGTCGGGTTTTTTTTTTTTTTAGGTGTGGTTGTGTGAGACCTTCACAGGCCTCGTTAGCGCAGTAGGCAGCGCGTCAGTCTCATAATCTGAAGGTCGTGAGTTCGAGCCTCACACGGGGCAAGTGTTTTAGGATCTGCCCCGTGTTTACGCCCTGAGTGAAGGTGCCCATCCCCCGTAACTCCTCTGAGCATGCAAAAAATGCGCCTTGCACCCATCCCCCGTCACTCCTCAGAGCCTACACCCTGTTTGTGCGTGTTCACTGGTGAGTTAAAAACAATACTATCATTAATTCACAGAAAAGTATTAGAGCCACATCTTTTTTTTTTTTTTGAAATTGAAGCGAAAAAAAAAAACATATCATGAATTCTAGAAAAAATAGAGTAACTACTTTTGTTGTAATTGATTGAAGAGTCATCACTCTTAATATTCTTAAATGCCATTTGTCTCTTTCATCCACAAATTCTCTTGGCATTTTCATAAAAAGTAAACAATTATAACCATTTATCAAACCGTTCTTTATATATGTATATCATCTAAAAAAGTTTTTAGTTCTGGACAGGAAAGAATATGACGGATGGGCATATGTTTCCCCACAACACTATTCACTTCAAAATGAAGAGACTGTGGTATATATTCATTCATTCCTTCATCCCTGCCCTGCTAGAAGTTGAGCTGGACCATGAACAGGTGAACTCTAATGTGCAGCTCTTCGGGTCACCCCCTGTTCCTGTGGCAAATCAGAGCTTACCTCTGCTGGACTACATCAGAGAGTCAGGCAGGTGATTGGTATCAGAAGCTCTTACATCTTGGCATCCGAATATCTTATCTGTAAGAGCTGCAAATAATGGGTGATCGGTTGGAGCCATGCCATCGTCTCCCAGCTAGACATAGGCCACCACATCCAGTTCCCACGTCTCGTGACGTACAAGCTGGGATGCGACATGCGTCAGTGGGGCTTTGGCAGCATCAGCAGCCAGCTTCAGAAGCAGCTGGAAGAGCAGCATGCGGAGAGCTGGCTTGGGAGACAAATTCAGTTTCTCACTGAGTACAGAGGAGTTGCACGTGCTATCTCCTCTGGCCTGATTTCACCGGTCCCGCTGGGGGACTTGCCAGCTATGCCTGCAGTGGCTAAACATTGCTGGCTGATGCCAAGGATGTCCTCAGTGAAGGCCTCCATCACCTCATGGTGACTAATGCTGCTTGGGCCACCAACTTAGGAAATGATCGTGGGCATGTGATCATGTCAGAGGGTCTTGTGAGGCGCTACAAGGACGCAGGGGTGCCACATCCCGAGATCCTATATGTGGAACACGACTCCACCACGACAGTGTGGGAACTTGCACCTTAAAAAAATCTTTGGAGCATGGCCGGGCATGAGGATTCAGTTGGATGTCTGGCACTTTATGAGGAGGTTTGCGACCAGGTGCACAACTGATTCTCATGCTCTATACACCAGCTTCATGGCCCAGCTTACCCGGTGCATTTTTGTGTGGGATAAGTGACCTGCAGCGACTCAAAGCAGCCAAGTGGGCAGAGCTGAAGGCAAGTCACATGCCAGTAATAGCTGATTTTCCTGGTCATGTATTTTTTTAAACTGAATATTTTATGGCTCTGCACAAAAAAAGCAAACTGAAAAGAATTATTAAATGCGACTGAAATCTTCTCAGATACAACTAATTTCCTAATGGCCAGCTCTAAGATCCCGCAGATCTGACTTTGCATTACCCACAAGGCTGTGGGCCAACAGCAGCATAAAGCTGTCGAGTCCAGCACTTTTGTTTCCATTTATAGCACAGCTTTCAGGATTCCTCTCATTATTTTCCCTAATAGGTTGAAAGAGGGAAAAGGTGAGTTTCAGTGCGGCTGATTTTCTGATGACAGCACCTGCTGCACACTCTTGTGATGAGTATTAAACCACAATCATATTAAGCCATCCACAGGAAAGTGGGTGTCACACGGGCCTCTGTCCTTCATGTGTGAGGGCGGGAATGACCTGCTGACAAGGTTTTTAGCCAGAATTCCAGTATATTAACTGCTATTCACGTACATATCTGCATGTATAAAAATAGGACCCAATATAAAAAATCGCAGAATTCCCCTTTAACCCTCAGGCGGTTATGGACATTTGTTTGTTTGAGCATATTTGTAAGTGCACATGGTGCAATTTTTGTAAGAAAGTGACAAATTGACAAATTTTGGATGTCAAAATTGAAAATGTTCTAATCGATCAATAGAATACTGTGAACATAATTTACCATACTCTCAAGTCATTACAGGACAGAAATGTCCACTTCCAAAATTAATATCTTCTGTGGGTTTTCCGGGTTAAATTTTTTGATCAAACTCAGTAATTTTAACCTATTAAATGCCAGTTTGATTACATCGTTATATTTTTATACATAGCTATTTTTTGATGAAAAAACACAACATTTAAAGAGTTAAATTCCTGATAATTATTCCATATTATATAGTTCTGATCAGGACTGAAGTTGATCCAAAACTTTAACCCAGAAAAGCGAAAAAAAAAAAAATATTAATCTCTACGATTTTTACAGCAGTTTTTGGAAGTGGACATTTTTGTCCTTAATGGCTGAAAAGGGTAGTAAATTAAACTGAAGCCTGAGGGTTAACACCTGCTTAAATCTGCTAAGATGTTAAGAATATGTTGATTTATCTTGCTGTTAGACATCCTTTTCGGACTGTATACTAAGTTTTTGACACTTTCCTTTTTTCTTTACATTTCTTCTCATTTTTCTTTTTTCTTTTCATTTCTTTTCTATTATTGGCTTTTCAATGTGTAATTATACTGAGACTCTTTCGATGACATTTTTACACCTTACAATATTATTACATTTTGTAGTAAAGGATAAAAATGTAAACAATAATAAAATGTAATTTATAGTAAAAGTCTCACTATACAATGACTTTTTAAAATAATATATTTTTTAACCTTTTTATGCCTTACTGTACTATGAGGATTTTTCATATCATTGATGATTTAAGTCCATACCAGATGTTTGTACTGTGTTCTCCCTGAATGTCTACATCTCCAATGTTTAGCATTTGTGTCCCTCTTCTGGACAGACAGTGTAATTACATCATGTTCACAAAGAGTTGCAGTACGTACTAACCTAAATGCTGTTGGGCAAAATATGCCAAATTTATGTTTTTCTTTTTTGTTTTTAAGGACGTATGAACAGTTTCTGTCTCAAACCACTGTTTTTAATGTCATGAAAAATCATCTTCTCCTCTTTAAAAGCATTTGTTGTGAGACCAGAGTTTGAATTTCTCAGAGCAGAGTTGGTCACAGATGGCACCGAGCTGGTCCTAGTGCTGTGGCGCTACGTGCAGATGGTGGAGTGTCGTGCTGATGGATGTTTTGACTGAAGCTCAACCTGCTGGTTCTCCTCAGTCTTAGGAACTGAAATCATACAAGAAACTGAAACGTGCAATTTCATGAGAGTGCTGATTGCCAAATGTGTAATAAAAATAAAACTAAGTCAATCAATAAACTTTACCTTGATTTCTACTAAAATCTATTTTATTTTAACCAAGTTTTTTCGGCGATATTTCTAGATGTTTTTTTAAATGTTCAATGTTTCCATTACGCTGTTTTGATAAAAACATCAGGCAAAGAAACAACAGCTGTTGCTGGTTTATTTGTTCTACACATGTACAAAATGTGGCTACATTGTAAATAAATTAAAATTTAGTAATTATTTTACAATAAAAAACACATTAGTGGCTAGTATTATGGTTAAGATACAGGTTTCCTTTTTTAATTTTATGACACATGGCATCCATAACTGTCGTGAAACATGCATAGAACAAATTGCGTAATCAAACAAGGACAGTACGTAAGACAAACTTCATACAAAGTTAAAAGTATAACAAAGTAAAACAGGAAGAAATCTAGAGAGAGGTTTACACAGAAAGAACAACTCAAACAAATAAATCCAAGAAAAGAAAATACAGCAGAAACTGAGGATTACAAATATCCAAAACAGAACAAGCAAACTAAAACTCAGAATCAAGAACAAACAACAGAAAACCCCAAAGTGACAGTGTGATGTAAGAAGACTGTTGAAGTCTGAAGTGAATCATGAACCATCTCTGTGAATAATATTTGCTGCCACAGAGACACAGGAGATTCTGCACCAACACCACTGATATTTACACCTGCAAATATTTGAGCAGTGTCTGTTCATCGACTCGTCGACTCACTCTATCTCTGTCTAATAGAGTCACATGACCTGTTGGTAGTTTTTATTGATGTTTTTTTTTACTTTCTGACCTTAATCCATCGATTTATATATATCTATCTATATATCTATATATCTATATACCTATAGATATATATACAGATATATATACAAATGTATCTTAAGATATCTAAATTTCTAAAACGTGTGAAAATTTATGATTGGTATATAAAGCTGCATTGACTAACACCAAAAAGCATTATCCCTAAACTAGTTAATATCTCATTCTAACCTTAATCTAACCACAATTAAATGTTTATATCAGAAAAGGTCCTAAAGAGGTCACAAATGAAAACAATACACACACATACACACACACACGGTTTCCATGACTACATTGACTAACTAACCTTAACCATAACTATTACTGGCCTAACCCTAACTTCATCCCATACAACATGTCTGCACCTGAAAATGTAATCATTTATACTGTAGGGACCGGATTTGTCCCTGTGAAAGAGACAAGTGCCCATTACGTGACTGTGAAACCAATTTCAGGTCCCCACAAAATTAGGAACCTGGAACACAGACACACAAACAGAGACACACACACTCTGGTGGTTAGAGATGACATGTGTAGAAATAAATACAGGACTCAATGCTGCCACCCAGTGGGAGCTGTGTGACATTACACATACAAAAACCTGTGACATACACATACATACAGACGCTGATCTTGAGTTGACACCTATGAACTACGTAAACAAATTGATTGTTACAAGATATTTGTGTGTGTTTTTCTCTAATATTATTTAAAATTACATAAAGCATCAGGGAGAAAAATAATAAAATCCTGCTTCCCATGCTTCTTTTTTTATCAGTGTTTTATCAGTGTGCAAAATTACGAAAACATGACGAGACGTGTGTGAGTTTTTGTTGACGAGAAACATTTTCAGTGTGGTTTGTCAGACGTTCAAAATGCATCTGTCAATTAAAACCAAAAAATTCCTTGGTCCGTGTTTCAAGACGGGTCAGGTGGGTTGCATCATCGCCGCCAACCCCTGGTGCCTGATTTAAGGGCCAGTCCTCACCCTGGTGATGCGAGAGTTTTAGTCCAAAAGACTAAAACTAAGACTAAATCTCGAATGGTTGCCAAAAACAACACAGGTATGACTTTTTTGGACGACATATGTCACATTTTGGACAACATACAAAAAATAAGACTTTTTTGTCACAATTTGGAAGACATACTAGATGACTTTTTTGTCACATTATGGACAACATACTATACTATGACTTTCTTTTCATCAAAATTTGGAGGACATACTATAATATGACTTTTTTGTCAAAATCTGGACGACAAACTATACTATGACAATTTTTTAAAATTTGGACGACATGCTATACTGTGACTCTTCTGTCACGTTTTTGACGACATACAATACTATGACTTTTTTTGTCAAACTTTGGATGACATACTGTACTATGACTTTTTTTGTCAAACTTTGGACGACATACATACTATACTATGACTTTTTGTAAAACTTTTGGACAACATACAATACTATGACTTTTTGTCACATTTTGACCTATATATATACAATGACTTTTTGTCACATT